>NC_056748.1:1163180144-1163480144 GCF_019279795.1 Protopterus annectens | reverse complement strand
TTTATGTGCTTGACCAGACACATGCAACAACTGTAACATCCACACAAGTTACTCACAAAAAGAATACAGGATGTAAACAGCATTACCTATGCAAAACCCTGTCTCTGAACTATGTTTTCTCTAGACTGTCGAGAGGCAGTCTATGCCTGGAATAAAAGGCATCACTGCGGTGGTAGTGCTGCTGTAGCATTGTCGTCTCACAGTAAGACGCTGTCTGGTTCGATTCTCAGCTAGACCGGCTTCTCCGTGGAGACGTGTGAATGGGCGTACCTTCGTTGAAGGTTGTGCATCAGGGCTGGCAACTCGGCACGTAAAAATCTACTGCCAATCATTAGCGGACCGGAGTTCCACTGTGGCAACCCCTAACTGGGAAAAGCCGAAAGACACAACAACAACATTGGATCCCACCCTGATGGACCTTTTGCATATCTGCAAAATGAATAGCATCAGAATTACCAGATCTAGTGATTTAAACTTTGCTTGCAACATCAGTAGGACACGTTTTAAGGGCAGGTATGTGTCTCCAAGAATTCCCATTCTCTGGAACAGGCTTCTCATCCATGTTAAACAGAGCTCTTCCCTAACTCTAAGAGAAAACTGGATCAGTGGATGGGAAATTGGAAATACACCCTGGGTTTAGCACCCATACATCTAATGGACGGAAGCAGCCTGTAAATCTTGCCTTAGCTTACATATAACCCTTCAGACAACCAATAAGGTGCATAAACTTGCAGGATACAATTGGCATGCTTGGCTCAGCTTATAAAGGCTCTTGTGGTCATTAACCCAGCATACACTTAAGAACCTATGGCTGATGAGAAATGGTTTGTTGATAGAGAAAGCTGAAGATAACAGTGACATTTGTCCTGGAGATCTATGGAGCAGATGCTTTTATTTTATAGATGACATTTTAGTTTTGTTTTATATGAGGTTGCATTGTGAATGGATTTCAGTTTAGCTTCATTACTTGAATATAGAGAGTCTCCTGCAATATTAGATGATTTGGTTATAATGATTAATGAGTTTTTCCCTTCAGAGTGTAAAATTCTTTTGCGGGAGTAGTGCTGTATTAAGTTGTAAGGTCTGGGCAATTTTCTGTCTTACAGATAAGTCTGTGTATTGTATTTAGCTGAGAGAGCGCTTGGTGATATGGTAGTTCTAACCAATTTAATTCTGTGAGGGATAGGCACTGGTGTGTTCTGTTGCTTTAGCAGATTTGTCTATTTTATTATAAGACTGCTCACGTTTGGACAGTTGTGAAACTTGAAGGTTAACAAACATTAGGGCAGCATAGATGATAAATGGCAATAATAAGGTAGAGGTTGTACCTGTTCAGGCTGTATCAGTGAGGTAGTTTTTTAGTCTGTATAATGTACCTAGTTTTTAATGAGATTTTTTTAACCACTTTTGGTACATGATTGTCGAATTTCAAGTAGTGATCTATGATATGTAATTTTGTGCGGCTTACCTGTTCTGTCATGTTGGTGGTATTGGCAGAGGCGACAGTGAATAGCAGTGTTTTCTTAAGAGATGTGTTCTGGGGGTAAGCATCAGTAATTTTGTGTTTTGGGGGGTTTTAGAAGTAGTTGTGATTTATTTAACCATTTTAAGTTGATAAGTAGAATTGTTGTAAAATGTCTTGGAATTTGGAGAGAGAGATTTGGCAGAGCAGATTAGAGCTTTAGTCAGTGTGTTGAATAATAATAATATAGATCCTTGTGGAAAACAAATACTCATTTTTCCATTTCACTGTTTGTGAGAGGTAGCTATGGGTTACTGCAGTGAAGAGTTGGTGAGCCACAAGAATGAAAGCTTATGTAAAAGTTTCTGGTGAGAGACTGTATCAAAAGTTTTTGATAAGTCTAGGAAAATGGTAGAAAGTAGGCTTCTGGCATTTTATGGGTGATGACAGCATTAACAAAATGCTGTGATGAGAACGGAAGCCATATTTAGTTGAAGACAGAAGATGGTTGTATCTTAAGATAGTTGAAGTTCTGTATGAATCAATTTTTCTAACATTTCTGATAAAATGGCAATTTGAAAGATCTGCATCGATTCCACCCTTGTGCTATGGAATAACGAATGATTTTTGCTATGGCTAGGGGACTTTATTTTCAAATATGGCTACATTTATCAAAACTGAAACTGTATATGCAATAGTCTCAGCCTCTATTTTAAGATATTCACCAGGTAGATTGTTAGGGGCAGTTGTACTAACTAGGCTTTAACTTTTTGAGGTATTTTTTGATGGTATCTTTGGAAACTGGTTGGAAGGAGAAAAATTAAAGGAGGTTATTTGATTAAGTAGGAATAGTATGGTTAATGTTTGTAGTGTCTGCAGAAATGTGGGTATTGATATGATTAACTGTGGTATCATTTTGTGCGTTTGGTGTTAGTTATGTAGCTTGTCTTAGATTTAACAGTTAAATTGAGGTCCAGAATATGTTTAGATTATAAATGAATATGTGTTGATTGAGCAATAGGTTTTCTTATATTTTGTGATGTATTGTTTTGTTAGGTTTCATAGCTGTTTATATGTAGTAAAGTAAGAGCTATTTTAGCTTTTTGTCCAGATCTTCCACGATTTGTCTCAGAGTCATGAGTTGTCTTGTTGCTTAGGACAGTGGGCTAGTGTGTTTAAAACAAATAATATTTTATTGAACTCGAAGTGACAATGATCTATGGAGAAAGTCTTTAGTAACTCTATTAAGTTGTAGTTTATTAATATAAGTATCTGTGTGAAAAGTAGTATGTTTTCTTACCAGAATGTAATGATGTGATTTGGGGCTGTTGCTTTGTAACTTATGATGTATATTGGTAAATAATAACTTAGGCTAACTGGCAGAGTTCAACGGGATATTTTATTTGGAGAGGATGTTAGGACCCAGATGAGAGCTGATTTGTCTGGCTATTGCTTTGTTATATCTAGTTGATGTGGTTATAAGTTGGGTGAACTTGTACAGCTGTATATTATTGCATAGATCTTCAGATTGTATAATTTGACAGTCTGTATTAACATCACCCAATATGTTTTAATGATAGAATTTTGAGGAGGCCAAGTGGATAATGTCTCTCAGTATTCTAGCATTGTTACCTGGGAGGTATGTATATACCGATGATTGCAGATGTCTCATGAGCATTTAGTTTTAGCATGGCTAGTAGGATTTCCCAGTTAGAAAAAGTTGGCAGGACATGTAGAAAGGGCAATATCATTTGTGCTTTTGAGAAAACCATGACACTGCCATCTTTTTTGTTGGATTGATCTGATTGATAATGTTATAGCCTTGCAGGGCAATTCCTCCTTGTATTTTGTTTCCTGGTGGAGCCAGATTTCATTGTCTGCTAAGAAGTCTGGATTTTGTAGTGCTATCCCTCTATGCACTTTAGGGAGTTTGTTATACTTTGTATGTCCGTATGGTGTAATATGAAGGTCCATAGTGGGTTTGTGGGTGAGATGATACTGATAAATTAGCTGATGGGGATATGCTCTTTTATGTCTAAACGTGTTGAGTTGGCCCTGGGTTTGGGTGGATATCACAGCATTGTTTTTTGCTTATGGAGTTATGATGGCACAGGTAGAGACATTTTTGCTTGATTGTATGTTTAGTACTCAATTTGTGAATAAATGGATATTACTTTGGATAGCTGTTCTTGAATATTTGGATGTATGAGTGCTGGTATAGATAGGGCATGATTGGGAGATTAGGTTCAGAAGTATTTTGCTTGGAGGACAAAATATAAGAGTTTTGTTGGAATTGTAAGGGTAATGGATGTTGGTAGCATTCTTTGTGTTAGAGAATAAGTGCTAGCATGAGAATTCTGTCTATGGTCCCTTCACCTTTTTTTTCCCTTCATGTATTGGCCTAATGTCCCCGTATCAAATGAAATAGATACATTCTTATAGTATCCATTGATTTTTTAAGAGGAATGTCCTTAATGGGTTCTAATTAGTCTTCTCACTGTCTTTCTTTGTCGGAACTGTGCTTTTGTGACATCTGCAGCTCAAGGTCCCTGTCATTTGTATACTTAAACAGTTAGATTTCCTTCGTTATTTCATTCTGATTTGCAGTAATGAACAGACTGCTTGGTTGGGATGAGCTGATGAACTCTGAGACAAAGTGTGCGTTTATATTGTTTTACGTGAGTTTACTGTATATGCTAGGCGATGGTACATATGCTCCCAAACATGAGAGAATCACTGAAAAATAACCAAATTGAGAAAGGAAGGCTATAACATTAAAGAGAGTCAAAGTTCTGTCAGTAAGGTAAAAATGTATGTATAGTATACAGTGGCTATAAAAGGTGTACACACCCCTGTTAAAATGACAGTTTTTTGTAATATAAAAAATTAGACTAATAAATGATTTCAAAATTTTCCCACCTTTAAAGTGACCTATAAACCTGTACAATTCAATTGAAAAACAAACAAATATGTTAGGGAAAAAAAACATACAATAAGCTGGTTACATAAGTGTACACACCCTTAAACTAATGCTTTGTCGAAGCACGTTTTGATTTAATTCCAGCTTTCAGTCTTCTTGGGTACACACCTGCCATCAATTAAAGAGATTCTGACTAACACCAAATAAAATTCAGCTGTCCTAGTAGGATTTTCCTGACATTTACTCAGCTGCCTGATACAGCAAAAGCCATGATTCGCAAAGAGCTTACAAAGCAGCAAAGGGATCTCATTGTTGAAAGGTATCAGTCAGGAGACGGGTACAAAATATTTCCACAGCATTGGATATTGCATGGAACACAGTGAAGACAGTCCTCAAAAAGTGTTGAAAATATGGGACAGCAATGACATTGCAAAAAACTGTACATCCTTCCAAAATTGATGAAAGATGAGACAAAAACTGGTCAGGGAGGCTGCCAAGAGACCTACAACAACAGTGAAGGACCTGCAGGAATTTCTGGCATACTGGTTGTGTACTACATGTGACAATCTCCCGTATTCTCCATATGTCTGGACTATGGGGTAGGGTTGCAAGACAGAAGCCTTTTCTTACACAGAAAAACATCCAGGCCCAGCTAAATTTTGCAAAACAGTACATTGTGTCAAGTATCAAAAGCATGTGGGAAAACGTGTTATGGTCCGATGAGACCATAGTTCAACTTTTTGGCCACAATTCCAAAAAGTACGTGTGGCGCAAAAACAAAACTTCACATCACCAAAAGAACACCATCCCTATGTGAAGCATGGTAGTGCCAGTGGCATGCTTTGGGGTTGCTCTTCTTCAACTGGAACTACAGCTTTAGTCAGGTGGAGGGAATAATGAACAGTTCCAAATACCAGTTACTTTTGTCCCAAAACCTTCAGGCGTCTGCTAGAAAGCTGAGTAAGAACACTAAACTTCTTTACAACAATGTTGTCCCTTCTACAGTATCAGTCAATTAACTTCCTGTAAGATGTGAAGCTACAAGAACTGTATAGACTTACAAATGTTGAAGTAAATACTTTATTGTATATACCTGTTTTGCAGTTATGTTTTCTTTTTCATGAGAAAAGTAACTCTTGTTTTTCTGAGAACTGTGAAATTCACTTGACTGCAGTGTAACACAGTTTTTCTCCAAGGGCCTCTGCTGAAAATGGGCTTCACCCAGTTGGACTTTCCCAGTCAACAGAAATGAAGAAATAAATAGATTTGGGTACAGCTTTTCACCCTGGGCCTCTGCTGAAAATGGGACTTGTGTCCAGTCAGACTTTACAGTAAACAAAAGATGATAAATCTTCCTTACAAGTTTTCTTTATGTATTTGGATGCTTGTGAAAATCATGAAAGGTTAGTTATTGTAGGCACACAGTGGATATAAAAAGTGTACACACCTCTGTTAAAATGCCATTTTTTGTGATATAAAAAATTAGACCACAATAAATCGTTTGAAAACTTTTCCCACCTTTAATGTGACCTATAACCTGTACAATTCAGTTGAAAAACAAATCTCCAAGGAGTTCAAAAGATGTAGTGAAGTTGGTTGTACAATTATGTAGGAAGGGAAATTTTAGTATTGTATTGGTTTGTAAAGAGTTCAAGAGATACAATGAAGTAAGTTACAAAACTATGTAGGAGGGGAGAAATTAGTGTACAAGAGCATAGCGGTAGTAACATGCGACTAAGAGAGCATGGTATAGGATTAGTTTTGTGTAGGCTGCCTGTTCCAAATTGGTGTATCTAGAAGGTTTATAACTTCAGTATAAAGGGTATGCATGAGTAGGGTAGATCAGTGGATGGGACAGTTAGAAAAATGGGAATATGAGAAGTGTTGTTTTAAGAGGGGGGGGGTGAAAAGACTACTTATTCAAATGCAGGAGGGAAAGTTGTTGGGGGTGTAATGAGGAGGAGGGCAAAAAGTTAGTGATAAGCAATAAGAACTTTGTGCTTTTATTTGAGGTCTCAAACTGCTGATAAACATGAGCATGACCAGGATTGGGTAAGGTATTGTTTGAACTGGATTTTATAGCTTGTGAGTTTGTTGGTCATTTTTACTTATGTATTGATGGTGTTCCAGAGTTTGGAGATGTAACGGGAGTATAGTGAGTCCCCCAATGAATTATTTGCTTTAATAGTGCTTAGTAGAAATTTATCACCAGAACGGAGGTCCCTAGTCGGGGTATAGGGCAATAATATGTTTTTTTTTAATGCAGGGCATTGTTCAGGATAATACATCAGTTTGTATGTAGTACCTAGCTGAGAGTATGTTGTGTAGTTAAGTTCTAGCCAGTTTAGCTGATTTAAGGCTTGGCAATGGTGAGTTCGATGTACAGTGTGGGTAGAAAATTTAACTACTTTGTAACAGGAGGCTAATTTAGATTTTAGTGTAGAGCTTAGGTTTGTAAGGATAGGTGAGGCATAAATAGGACGAGGCTAGGATTTTTCTTGTTGGGTCTCTTCTGCATAGTACACCTCATAAGCAAGGGGAATAGCATCCAGGTCAAGAGATGTTATAAACTCCACTGTTCTTGACCCTCATCAGACCACTAATATAGTACAATGCACCCTTTTTCATATAGTTCCAGATACTTGCAGCAGCTGGAGAGACTCAGAGGTTTCTCACTAAGAAAATACAGAGCCTCCAAACCATGACCTGCTTGGACAGGCTGAAAGCCCTGTCAGTTTACGCTGTATTTTATAGGCTGCTGAGAGGTGACTTGTGCCTGACCTAGAGGGCAATCTCCAACCCTGCCCTAATGGAAATGCTGCACATCTGTAAGTCGGACGGCCCAAGGGTCACTCTTTCTAGGGATGTCAACCCCTAGCCTGTGACATTAATAGATCATGCTGTAGAGACAGATATGCGAGACTGCCGCTTCTCTGGAATAGACTGTCTGTTCACGTAAGACAGAGCTCCTCACTGACCCTATTCAAATGCAACCTAGATAATTGGATGGGATATCCCAAATTCACCCCTGGGTTGGCACCCATGTTCCTCACAGACAGGGGTAGCCAGTGTTGATCACAGACCTTCATAAATTTGTTTTGTGAACTAGAGAAACAGGAACAAATGGGGTTACTGGGGATAAACATGGCTGGGCTTGTAAAGGTTCTATGGCTGCTAGCCTAGTAACCTCCTATGAACTATTGAACATTTTTTGCCATATAAAAGGAGACAAGTTTTTGGTGGGTTTTTTAAATTTAAGAATATGTTGATCAAATTTAAGATTATCATCTATTACACTGCCTTGCAATTTAATATGTGGACTACCTCAATTTTAGTATTTGCATATATAACCAGGAAAGATTTGTTTGATGGAGTTAATATTTTGGGGTGAAGAACATCAGTTTTGCTTTATTGGGATTAAGGAGTAAGTTTGAATTTTTCAGCCAGGTTTCAATTGAAGAGAAAGAACTTTGAGTGCTTTCTTGTAGTCCGGAGATTGTGGGGGTTGTACTCAAATTTACTACACCCTTTACTATATTTACTTGGTCTGTGGCAGTGTGAAGCTGGTTTATAAGACAAATATTGAAGATAAAGGATCCTAGTACAGAGAACCTTGGGACACCTGCGGTAACTGGAATAGAGGAAGAAAGGTCCTGTTGCCATTTGACTGCTTGTTGCCTTCCAGATAGATAACTAAAGTTCTCATAATAAACACCCTGTTCCTACTCTGAAAACTGGCACTTGCTCATTAAAGCAATTATATAAGTCAGCACTAAAAAATTAAAAGCACTACACCCTCACAAACTCCCCTTGAGTACCTTGTTCCCCATTGGCCCTTTTTTTCAGTTATAAAGGAATTCCCAGTACTATTCTAGCATGTCCAAAGGTCAGTTGTCAATCTCCTCTCCGGTCCAGCTGGTGAATCTGGGAATCTTGAGGCAATGTTACAACTGCCTCATGTACACAGACAACCCTCTCCTCCTCCTAACAAATTCCAACACATGTGAGAGATGCAACCATATAGCCAAACTGGAGGCTAAGCTCTCTCAACTCAGTACTGGCGTAACCAGTCAGGAGGAGAAGGAAACCACACTCACTACAATTCCAGTCTCACATAGACCTACCACAACAGCAAACCAAACACATAAACACACAAAAACATACTCGGAGGCTCTAAATAAAAATCTGCCTAAGCAGCAGAGACCTCCAAAGCAGACACCCAAGCAACTGTTACCCCAAAACAAAACACGTGCAACACATAGCTCACAAAGCCAGTGTGCCGAACAGTCACAGCTCTTAAGGCTAAACAACACACCTGATACACTTGTAATAGGTGACTCTATATCGTCAGGCACACTGACATCCCGCCCTCCAGGCTGAACAAGAAAAGGTCACGGTGAGCTGCCTGTCAAGTGCTAGGATTCGCCACGTAACACAAGCACTCAGGTCACTCCAAGGCAAGTACAAATATGACTCAGTCATTGTCCATGCTGGTGTGAATGACCCGAGACGTACCTCCCTGGACTACATGAAAAGAGACATAGAGGAGCTCTCTGAGCATGTAGCCCAGGCCGGTATGAATCTGACCTTGAGTAGCATCTTACCCTCACCAAGAATGATGCCACAATATGAAGACAAGATGATCAATTTCAACAATTAGCTTAAGTATTGGCGTCATTCAAAGAGGATCCAATGCCTGTTAGCCTGGGATGACATGCTCGACAAGCTACGATGCTTCGCTAGGGATGGCTTGCACCTGTCACCCCTGGGCTTTCGGATATTTGCAAAGACTCTTGCCACCACCATAGTGCCTTTTTTAGGCAAGGCTCAAAAGACAAACCCACCTCCATAGGTATCACAAGGGATAAGAAACTAAGAGTAATGCTATTCAATGCCAGAAGTCTAAACCTCAAGATGCACGCACTCAAAACTCTTCTTAGCATGGAGAACATCGATATCTGTGCAGTAACAGAAACCTGGTTCAAGGCTCCCGAGAGCACCCCTGCACTAACAGGTTATACCTCATGCCATGCTTTTCGGCCCCAAAACTTGGACCGAACCACAAAAGGAGGGGAGTATCAATATTCGTCAAAGATCCCCACACCTCCAGGTTGGTGGCACAGCACGAAGCATCAGAGACTATCCATGTGCAACTAACAGTGGGTAAAACTGCCTTCCAGTTTATAGCCTGCTACAGACCACCCTCCCAAATGCAGGAACCCCACCCTGCCTTCCTGAGAACACTGGAAAATATGAAGGTCTCCCCAAACACCATTATATTGGGCGACTTCAACTACCCAAACATAGACTGAGAGCATTACTCTAGCTCCAACACCCTAGCCCAAAGGTTCCTAGAATTTATAAATTCAAATGCTATGGAACAACTTGTTACCACTCCCACAAGAGGGGAAAACATACTGGACCTGATCATCACCAACATGGGGACTCTATGCTCCAGACCAGAAGTGTATCCCTCACTGGTAAGATCAGACCATAAACTAATCTCACTGGATTTTCACATCCCGACCCTACCCCCTGCCCAGAAAACCGAGGTGGAATCCTTCAAAGCCCCCGGGCCTGTGGAAAATACGGCCCAGACTGCAGAATCCTTTATAAATGCATTTTATGAACACCTTCAGGAATGCATGGATCATGCAATCCCAAATAAAACCAAGACCCAATCCTCCAAAGGCAGGCGTCCTGTCTGGTGGACCCCAGCCATAAACAAACTATACAATAGAAGGAGGAAGCTACTACATGATAGAGCAAAATCCCAAAAAGGGAAGGCATCTCTGATCAGTATTAGCAAAAAACTATGGGCACTCATAAAATCGTCTAAGGCCAGCTTAGAGATAGAAATTGCACAGGACACTAAGGATAATCACAAGACTTTCTTTAGTTATGTCAGAAACCTGGGTGGGAATTTCCAGATATGCTCAGAATTAGTCCAAAATGACAAAAAATACACCGAACCCACAGACATTGCCAACATCCTAGCTGACAGGTTCAGCGCAAACTCCCCCCCCCCACCAAAAGGGCAAATATCTATCCCAGCAGTGTGCTGCCCCCCTGACATCTCAGATGCTCAGGTAAGAGCCGCCCTCTCCAAAGCAAAAAACACAGCATCAGTGGGACCAGATGGTGTCCCGGGCTGTGTCCTACGTGAACTCCAAGAGCAGCTAAACCCAAACATAAAACTACTGTTCAATCTCAGCCTTACTACAGGATATGTACCCAAAGAGTGGCATACAGCAATAGTGGTCCCACTCCACAAAGGTGGTGCCTCAACAGATCCTGGAAACTATCGCCTCATAAGCCTGACTAGCTTGGTCTGCAAAGCTATGGAAAAGATCATCATGGACCTCATAAATAAAGATATTGGGGGCCTACAGACACTGGATCCTATCCAGTTTGGCTTTGTTAAGGGCAGATCTTGCCTCTTAAACCTGGTCATTTTCTTTAAAACAAACAGTCACCAAGGCCATTGACAAGGGGAAGGTGGTCCACACAGCCTACCTGGACCTCGCAAAAGCCTTTGATACAATACTCCACTCGGGCATTATAGATAAGCTCACCAGCTTAAATATAAACCCCTATGTCACTAGATGGGTTGCAAACTGGCTCAAGGACAGAACCCACATGGTTAGAATTGCTGGAGCCATGTCAGACTCCATACCAGTTACAAGTGGCATCCCACAAGGCTCAGTCCTGGGAACTCTCTTGTTCGGTATATATAACCAGTTACAAGTGGCATCCCACAAGGCTCAGTCCTGGGACCTCTCTTGTTCGGTATATATTTCTAGGAGGTACAGGCCAACACGGAAGGACTGTGGCTGACCAAGTTCGCAGATGACTGCAAACTGGGCGCCATAATCGACTCTCCAGCTGACACAAGCATCCTCCAAAAGGGCCTCATAGAAACAGACAACTGCTGCCAGGGCCATGGCCTCAAGCTAAACGCCAGAAAGTGTATAGTCATCCCCTTTGGCAAAAACAAAGTGCCCACAAATTACCACATAGGTGGTAATCCATTAAGTACGGAAGAAGTAATTAGGGAACTGGGGACCCAAGTTGATAGCAATCTCTCATTTGACAACCACGTGGCCAAAGTCGATAGAAAAACATTTTATATAGCCCACCTAATCATGAAGGGATTCACATCTAGATCAGGGGAGGTCATCGTGCCTCTTTACTCATCAGGCCCATAATTGAGTACAATGCCCCTTTTGGGATGTACCTTACCAGACACCTGCAGCAACTGTAAAGACCCCAAAAGTACCTCACCAAGAGGATCAAAGGGCTCAGACAGATGCCATATGCTGCCCGGTTAAAGAAACTCCAGCTCTACTCAGTGGCATACCGCCTGCTCATAGGCGATCTGTGCCTGACATCTGAAGCATTGTCCAACCCGGAATTAATGGACATGCTGCACCTCAGAAAATCCAAATCCAATCGAGCTACTCACTCGAGAGACTTGAACCTCAGCATTGAAATAAATAGGACATGCTGGAGGGACAGATTCATAACCCAGAGGCTCCCTTCTCTCTGGAATAAAATCCCAGTCCAGGTTAGGCAGAGTCCCTCGTTGACTCTCTTCAAGAGGAATCTTGATGAGTGGATGGGAGATCGTAGGTTTACCCCAGGTATCACTTCTGTGTCACTGTTAGACAGAGGCACAGTATACTAACCTCGAAAAAGGGCATAGCAAAATAAATTTAAAATGGGTGGCGAAAGCCAAATACACTCTGGCTAGGCTTATAAATGCCCTAGGGCAGATAGCCTAGTATGAACCTATGAACCTATTTAAAGGAGGATTGAGAGAGACCTACAGAAGGCAGTTCAGTGAGTAAATGTTGGTGTGATACAGTACCAAAAGCTTTGGATAAGTCCAGGAACACAGCTGACACTAGGTTACCATTGTTCCTATGCTAGTTTGTACTGTTGGTAAAGTTTAGGACGGTGGTGGCTATGCTGTAGTGGGGTCTGAAACCATGCTTTCTTTCTGAGAGCAGAGTATTTGATTTTAGGTGATGCAAAAGCTGAGCACGAATACATTTTCAAATATTTTTAATAGGGGAGAAAGGATTGCAATGAGCCCAAAGTTATTTAACTCAGTAGATGTGCCACCTTTGTGTAAAATTATAATAAAGGATTTTTTCCAGATGGATGTAACATATTTTTTTGATATAGATCTGCTTATTAATATAGAAGGCAGAAAAACAATTGCATCTGCAACCATTTAAGTAGTCTGAGGGGAGTTGGTCAACAGTTAGTGTGGTTGGTTTTAGCTTGTGTAGTTTTTCTTAATGGTGGAGTTAGGTACTGGGCTGAAGTCAAATAGCTGAGGATATTTAGCAGAGGCTGCAGGTATTGAGAGGGTAGTGGAATCATTAATGTTAGTGAGGTTGAATATAATATGTATATAGTAGTTGTTAAATTGTGTGGGAATTGAATCGGTGTTATTGCTGGATATAGGGCTGGGGTGTTAATTTGGTCTGGATATAAAAGCCTGTTTATGAATGTCCAGAAGAAGTTTGGGGTTGTTTTGATACATATTTACAACAAACAGCAATAAAACTCAAACATTTTAAGCATTAACTTGTGGGTAGTACTGAGACAAATAGTAAAGCCTTTATGATGTACTTCAGAAGTTGTATTATTTTGTGCAAGTTAGGGACATGGTAACGTAGAATTGTTGGAGGTACGACAGCAATGATAATGCACATGGATTCAGTATATGTATATTGACATTAATGAGGTAGGATGTCACTAGAGCAGGAAAAGAAAAGTAGGAACGGTATAAGAAATAATCGAGAAAAACAAGTAGAAAGGTTGCGATAATACTAGATAGGTAAGATGAGGTGGGTAGTAGGAGAGGATTAAGGATACAGCTTAGCTGAAGGAGCAGTGGGATGAAAGAAAAAGAGACTGAGATTAGAAAGGTAAAACTGTCACAGTGATTGATAGATTAGTAATGGAAGAGAAACAGAAAAGTGGGTTTAGTCAGGATGGGAGCACAGGCATACCCATGAGGAAGTTAGTGTTTTAGGTTGTATTTGAAACGTGTGGTAATGTGCTGTTTTTGGGTGGGTGGGATGGAGCTCCCATGCTTGGCAACATAGGTTGAGTAAAGTGAGTTGCCCGCACTGTTATGAAACTTGTTTCTGATAAGGAGATGTTTGAGGCTATTCCATGTACTAATAAGGATCAGTCAAGCTGCTTTCCCCACAGAGACTCTTAATTGAATCAGTGTCTCCCAGCTGAAAGTGCTGCTTTCAAAGCATAGCATACTGCTTTGTGTTGCCACCTTTTCAAATGCCCAAAGGGAACATTTCTGGTACAAACATCAGATTTTTTAGGGCAAAACATATCCATGTCCAGTACAAAGGACAGAACTTCGATTTTTTACCTATATAAAAGCTTATTCTTGTAGCATTTTAGTTGCTTATTTTGTTTCTTATAACATTTAGGTGTTTTAGATGCAGAATAACTGTTTTATGCAACTATTACATAAAATATAGGCAATGTTTGTCATAAAATCTCAGGACATTTGCCATTTTTTCGATTTCGTTGCAGGACACAACTGCCCAAAGAAGGACTGTCCTCTCGCAAAGTTGGACAGGTGATAAACCTAGTAGTGCTGCTGTAGTAACAAAAGCACCCCCAAAAACTAGCAGTCACAGCTCTCACTTATTTACCATTCCACAGTTTCAGTTCCAAGTCTCAGTGATAATTTTTTTTTTGTAGCAGCTGTTGGGCTGGCTCTGACTTGTTTTTCCTGTGTTACCACTAGCTGCAAATCCCACGCACCTGATTTTGCCTATGCTGTCTCTCCTCTCCTTCCTCCCATTGAGGAAGTCTAGATAGGGAAGCTGCTTAACATGGCACCATTTTTAAAATACCATCATAGAGAGTAGGTGCGCCCCTGTCCCATAGTGTTGTGTGCCCGCCATGTAAGTGATTCTTTTGTTGTATTTGTTATCTCGTTGATTCTAATGTAGTAGCTGTCACCATACAGAAATAATTACACCAAAAGTTCTAACTTGCTTTTCAGATACTGTATTCTTTTTTTTTCCCTATATTGAATGTAAAGCACAGTGTTCCAGTCTCAGTTTATTTGCTAATAGATAACATGAATGCGACCATGTGCTTCCTAAATGGGCAATGTGGTTATATTATTGGGTAAACTTTTACATTACCAATGTAAAGAAGAAAGGCACCACAAAAAAACTAAGAACCACTGAAAAAGTGCCAAACTGAAGGAGAAACAACCCAAGGTGATGTCCAGGGCTGATCCAATACGCAAGGAACCACGATATAGCTTAAAACATATAAAGCCTTTATTCAATAACAGACCCAACAAGCCTCAATATAGTAAAACCATGAACGTCATTAATCAAACTGCATTTTCATCTCAAACAGACTGACTTCATCAGATAACCAGTAAATCCATGATAAACCTTTTATATACTCATTAAATACAAAACTACCAATCACATACATTCATTAATTAAACAATTGCTTAAAAAAAGCACCTAACCTTTTTATTCAAATACATAATAAATGAATACCATAATGAATAAACAAAATTTTATACCCATTTATACAATCAAAACAGTGTAAAAAATATGTTATAAAACCTTAAATAAATATTTATTTAAAATTATGTTTTGTTATATTATTAAACCTAGTTAAAATTAAAAATCTTAGAAAGCATTGGAAAATAAGCTTAGCCTGCCATCTGCTGGACAGAAGGTTTAAAACTAACCCAATTTTTATATTTTCCCTGACCTCAGTTTTAAAAGTGGGACAATTGAAATGTAATCATTAAGTCCCGGTGGAGTACTTGCATCAAGTGCAACTTGCCACCATAGCTCTCTGTATTCTAGCCTCTCTTCCCATAAACCACCCCTTACATCTTTCTTAACTTGTTCCAGTACCATAAATTGAAATGTAGCTTTGGGACAGGCATTGGTGTGTTTGTACAAAGCATTAGATTCTTTTTTTTATTGAAATCTCATATATATGTTCGTACATTCTGAACATACTACTAAGCAGACTATTCCTTTGGTTTCGCAGTTGAAGTAATGTCCACTTACTATCCATCTGTGTCTACTTTCTAAATAAATTCTGTCAGTGTTAATAATGTTAACACACTGTGAACAACGCCCACATTTGTATGTCCCTTTTCTTAACTTGTTGAGCTTACCAGGGGCTCTGTATTCTAATAAATTTTTGAAAGTCTGGGAGTTCTTGTATACTATTTTGCAAGCCAGTCCATTTATTTTATCCAAATTCATCAATACTGAAAATCTATTCCATTGCTTTTGAACTATTTTTTAGTAATATTGTTATTAAATGCATTGTATTCTGACACTAAGGCTTGCCTATAGTCAATCAATTTTTCAGGTTCAATTACTGGTGCGGTATCAATACCACCCTGTGTATTGCTTCCACAAATGGGCCTAAATCTAGAATTTCTCCCCACCATAACTTCTTCTTTCATTCTACAAATAAACTCATGGGGATATCCCCTCTCCAAAAACATTTTTTCTAATAACTTACATTCAATCCAAAAATCAGAATCTAGGGTAGTCATATGACTACCCCTCACAAATTGACCTTTCACAATTTTTTTTTTTTACAAAAATGCGGATGTGCACTTTCATATTGTAAGAAGGAGTTGTAAAAAGTAGGTTTTCGATATATTTTAGTTTCAAACCTTCCTTCTGACTTTTAAACTTCTACGTCCAAAAATTGGAGGTGTTCCTTAGAAACATTAAAGGTGAATTTTAAAAATGCTGCTGTTTCACCCAAATAATTTTTAAATTCCTCCAATTTCTCAGAACCCCCAGTCCAAAAAATGACTATATCGTCTAAAAACCTCCGATACAAATTCCAACAATATCTATATTTAGATTTAAGAACATTTTGTTCTTCCCAATTAGCCAAAACAAGGTTTGCATACGTGGGGGCACAGGCTGCCCCCATTGCAACTCCTCGAATCTGTTTATAAAATTTTCCATTAAAATTCAAAAAATTATATTTCAAGACCAAGTCCATCAGTGCAACACACACAATTTTGTCATTATGGGGTAAATTGTAGTGTTGAAACACCATTTCTTCAAACATTTCCATACCATTGGTATGCGGGATACTGGGAAATAGTTCAGTAATATCTGTGGTAATGAATAGTAGATTATCACAATACATCTCATCTGTAATGACCTTAAGAAGGTCCCATGAATCTTTTAAAATAAATTCCTTGTTAGTCCATATACCTTTCAATTTGGTATCTACGTATTTAGCAAGAGGATGGGTTTTAGAACCCCCTGCCGAGACAATAGGTCTCAGGGGTGGTCTTCCTCGTTTTTATGGGTTTTGGGAATTCCATAAATTGTGGATCCTAGGTTTGTCCACTTTTATAAAAGAAAATATTTTTTGATCATAAAGTCCTTCATATAACATATCTTTCAAACTAATGTCAATTTTGTTGTAGGCAATATTTACTTCATTAATAGATACATTAGTATACCCCTCTTCATTCCTTATGATGTTATTCATTCTCCCTTCATATTCAGTATTGTCCATAATTACTATCCCTCCCCCTTTGCTGGGCTTCATAATTCTAATATTGTTGTTACCCCTCAATATTTTAAGTAAATCATTTTCTTTTGTATTCAAATTAGGCCTAAATCTAACTTTCTTATACTTGTTCCTTAATTCCTTTTCCATATTTTTTCCAAGTTTTTTAGTTGTGGTTGAAGGGGGGGTTGTATATGGTTCTCCATCTCAAATTCTGTGTACTTACATCTATATTAGGTGGCATAATTAACTCTAAATTAACTTTTCTTAGGAATAATTTAATGTCCAACAAGGACTGAGTATGTTCTCCCTTTTTATAGGGAATACATTTAAAACCTTTTGATAGCAGGCTAAAATGCTCCTTTTCCAATAAAATATTACTAAAATTGTAAATACTGAATTCATTAAAAATGTGTTTGGCACCATTAATCTGAATTTCACTATCCAAGTCATAAATGGTGGGAGGGGAATTACTTAATATCTCCCTCTCCCCCTTCTCCCCCCTCTCCATGGAAAATTTGTTCCCTGATATCCAGGTTTACCCATCAACCTTTCAGATCAACGGAGAGGCAGAAAGTCCTCATGGGAATCAACTTCTTCATGGTACTGGTTATCTTCACTAAAATTTTCTTCGTTTACAACAAAATTAGTATTTTTGTTCCCATAGGAATTCTTCCCAAATCCTATACCTTGCGGCTTGGGGTAACTAACACCTTTAGAATATTCTTAAGTATCACGTTCTAATTTTTTAAATTTCCTCTGGATAATTTCCATACATTTAAAATCAGTGTCTCCCCTAAGCTTAAAATATTTGTCCTTTTCTTCTTTAATAGTAAATATTAAGTCATCTTTAATATGTTTGTCAAGTTCACCAATTTCTTCTTGTAACATAGTTTGGTTCCTAATGTTCTCTTTAATAATAAGCTTCAAAATATCCAGCCCACAATTGTTAAACAGTTCAAGCAATTCTTTATGAAAAACTGTACCTATTTGTACATTGTTGGGAAATTTACACACCCTTAATCCTTTAGGGACTATGCCCCTACTAATGCATTCATTTAAATATTCATTTTCAATTTCTAAATTCCTATATTTCAACATGAGTTTACTCAAATTATCCATTTTAATGCTATAAGAGTCTGTTATAATAGGTTGCACATTGCCGTGTTTCTGCTTAAAAGAAAACTTTTTGAATAACCAGTCCTTGGTTTCTTCTAAATTTGTAACAAATTCAGGACCAGTATTATTATGGACAGTACCTTGTGGGGTTTTTGAAACAGCTCCCGTCTTCTGCCCAGCTGTAATGTTCAAATTATGTCCACTCTCCGATCCGTTCGGTATCGCATCTTCACGAAGAACTAATGGAGTCAAGGCAGAATTAAAGGAACTCTCTCTGGTTTCCTTTTGATCATTCCATCCTTTTGTACCTTTTAATTTAGTACCGTTTATGCCTTTTCGTAAATTTAGCTCAGAAACGTCCGTATTAGGAAGACGGTTGCTGCCACATAGCCCCACCAATGACTGACTCAAAGGTGTCAGTAAATCAATCAAATCGGTCAACTGTCCAATCAATTTCCTCGATAGCCCGACTTCGTTCTGCCCTTTCCCTTCCGTTAGGTCCGGTCTCTCCATACCAGGTCTCTGATAAATCACAAAACCAATGTAAAGAAGAAAGGCACCGCAAAAAAACTTGAGAACCACTGAAAAAGTGCCAAACTGAAGGAGAAACAATCCAAGGCGATGTCCAGGGCTGATCCAATACTCAAGGAGCCACGATATAGCTTAAAACATATAAAGCCTTTATTCAATAACAGACCCAACGAGCCTCAATATAGTAAAACCATGAACGCCATTAACCAAACTGCGTTTTCGTCTCAGAGTGACTTCATCAGATAACCAGTATTGAATGTAAAGTATAGTGTTCCAGTCTCAGTTTATTTGCTAATAGATAACATGAATGTGACCATGTGCTTCCTAAATGGGCAGTGTGGTTATATTTAGGTAAACTTTTACATTGCTACTTGTACTTTATTTTGCTGTTTTCTAGCTTATTTATGTTGTGTAGAGTACAGTGTAGTCTTCTATTTCACTCCCAGATATTGTGTTAGCTGGGTCTCCTGCAGTTATAGTTTTTTGTTACTGCATTTTCCTGTAATGATATAATTACCTGCTTATTATTAGGTGAACTGTTACATTGCTACTTATACTTTGTTTTGCTATTTTCTAACTTATTTATGTTCTGTAGTGTACAGTGTAGTCTTCTGTTTCACTCTTAGATATTAGCTGGGTTCATAGGTTGGTACTAGGTTAACGGCCCTAGGGGCCTATACAACCCTAGCCGTAACAATTCCCTGGCTATTTCTTCCCACACTATTTACTTCTCTGGACACCTGTCTAGCAGGGCGACCTAAGTGATCCCCGGGGTGAATTTCTTTTCTCCCATCCAATCGTCAAGGTTCCTTTAGAAGAGGGCCAAAGAGGCACTCTGCTTGAGATGTATGGGCAGTCTATTCCAGTGTCTGAGAAGTCTCTGGGTCAGGAATCTAGCCCTCCAGCATGTTTTGCTTATTGTGATGACAATGTATAGATCCCTGGAGTGTGTGACTCTTGAGGGATTGGGATTTCTTTAAGTGTAGCATGTCCAACAGCTCTGGGTTTGACATGGCCTTGTATGTTAAGCAGAGATCACCCCTGAGTAGACGATATGCAATAGAGTATAGCTGGAGTTTTTTAAGGTGGTTAGCTTTAGGCCTTTGATTCTTTTAGTGAGGTATTTGTGCGACCTTTCTAGTTGTTGCAGATGTCTTGAGAGGTACATACCAAATGGGGCGTTGTATTCTATAAGGGGTCTAATGAGGGATGAGTACAGTGGGACAATGGATGAAAAGCCCTTAGTGATGAGGTGTGCCACATAGAAGGATTTCCTGACTGTTGTGGGGATGTGGTTATCAAAGGTGAGACCACTGTCCACCTGTGTCCCTAAGTCTCTTATCACACTTTTGGTGTTTAGTGTACTTCCACCTATGTTGTAATTCACGGGTACATGTTTTTTTCCCAAAGGGGATAACTATACATTTCTTGGCATTGAGTTTGTTTCTGGCACCAAGCATCTGTTTCTGTAAGGCCCTTTTGTAGAGTTTCCACATCATTTGGGGATTCAGTAATGGCTCCCAGTTTGCAGTCATCTGCGAACTTTGTTAGCCAGAGCCCCTTAGTGTTGGCCTGTACTTCAGAAAAGTCGATGCCAAACAAGAGCGGTCCTAGGACTGAACCCTGAGGTACTCCACTTGTCTGGAGCTGGATTTGGAGTCAGCTACTTTTACAGTGTGGGTTCCGTCAGTAAGCCACTTGGCAACCCATCGAGTGATGTAGGGATTAATGCCCAGCTTAGTAAGTTTATCTATGATTGCAGAGTGGGAGATGGTGTCAAAGGCCTTGGTGAGGTCCAGCTAGGCTGTGTGGACCACCTTACCCTTGTCCACAGCTCTGCAGACTGATTTGAAGAAGTCAGTCAGGTTCAGGAGTCAAGATCGGCCCTTCACGAACCCAAACTGGGTGGCGTCCAGTGTTTGAAGGTTGCCAATGTCTTTGTTTATAAGTTCCATGATAATACGTTCCATGGCCTTGCAGGGATCGAAGGTGGATCCTCCCTTGTGGAGTGGGATGACTGTAGCTGTGCGCCACTCAATGGGCACGAAGCCCACATGACACTTAGGTGAGGTGCCAGTTCATTTTGTAGTTCATGTAGTACACAGCCCGGGATGTCATCTGGTCCCATGGATGCTGTATTCTTAGCTTTGGGGAGTGTTTTTTTTACCTGTGTTGCTGTTATTACCAGAATTTGACAATCTTCCGGTATTGAGATAGGCCATTTAGGGGGTGAGAGGGGGGTGAAGTTGGCACTGAATCGATCTGCCAGGATATTGGCAATATCCTTGGGATCTCCAGCAATTATGGTTTTGTTTTTACTGCATTTATCTGTAGTGATATAATTACCTGCTTAACTGCTGCTTTTACTCTATACCTGCTTGGCTGCATTTGTTTTGCTTTCCTGCTCTTTGCTACACTTCAAATCACGTTTTGTCTGTTTCCTTTTACCACACTTGCCTATATTGTCTATAATTTTCATATCTAACTATCTTTTTTAAGAAACCTGCTTTCTGTACACCCCTAACAACCTTTTGAACTCTTCTGTCTGAAGTGCTGCTTGCTCTCCACAGGTTCACCCCTCCCTCCATCTGGTCCTATTCACCTTGCTACCTGTTGTACTTCCCCTTCAACTAAGGATATACAGAGTTTACAGTATAAGAATTGAAAACTACTGTTAAGCTAATGTAGGTGCTTTTCCTGCGATACCTGTGAACAACTTCAATTTATTGGCATATTACTACCTATATTAACTGGCATGCACACTCACAGGGACAGCAGCTGATAGCATCCCCTCCCTTTTTTCCACTCCATGCCTTGCTCACTTTCTGCCACTAGGTGGCAGTAAAACACCACTCTTTGAGGCTATTCCATGTACTAACAAAGCTCAGTCAAGCTGTTTTCCCCATGGCGAGTCTATTTGAATCAGTGTCTCCCAGCTGAAAGTGCTGCTTATAAAGCATATCATATTGCTGCAGTAATAAAAGCACCCCTGCAAGCTAGCAGTCACAGCTCCCACTTAATGTTCCACAGTTTCAGTTCCAAGTCTCATTGATAATTTTTTTTTCATAGCAGCTGTTGGGCTGGGTCTGCCAGCTCTGTTTACCCTTTGGTCTCATTCTGCTCCCCTACCCTACCCCCTTTCCCACCCAGCCATGCACCCCACAGATTTATACTTAGCAGCGACTCCACACCCACCAATCAACTTTCACCCACTCACACAATCCACTTCTTGACTGTACCCTCCCTTCCTCAGCAGCCTGTTCCCCCATCTCTTCCCCAGTCTCCACCCATAACATTACCTTCCACATTCCAAAACCTTTCTAAATCCATTTTACAAGTATGGCACGCCCTACATACACCACTGTCCCCAATCTGTTTCTAACTCTTGCCCTTAGCCTACTAATTCTTATTACCTCCCCCAAATCTGCACTTCACCCCACAACTAGTACTTCTACAACTTCTCCTCTATGCATTGACAAACCATAAACAGCTTCCATAATACATCACCCAGCCTACTCGAATCTCATTTCATTACTTTATCAGAACTAAAAATATTGCCCTATACTACCATAAATAAAAACATCTACTACTAACTAGCAACCTGTAACAAAAAAAGTATTCTTCTAAATCACTCCCTTAAGAATCAAAAGAGAATATCCCTATGTGGTGACATCCACCCCAGCCCAGGACCCTCGGGCATAACTACACTCAACCAAACTCTGTTTTCTGAAGATCTACTCTTAGCAACCTTAAACATTCATAGTGTCTGTAACAGAATTACAGACTTCATGCTTAGCTAACGCAAAACTTCCCTGACATCCTAGCAGTTACCAAAGCATGGCTAAAACCCCAAATCCAAGATATTTAAGTAACACTCCCAGGTTATAACCTACTACAGAAAGAACGAACAAAAAGGAGGTGGGGTATCCCCAATCTATGCTGTCTCACAATACTACCCTTTCAGAAAACACTCTCATAATTTTCAAATGCTGAAATCCTATTGGGAATCCTACAAATTAACAAATCTAAACAGCTATGCATAGTTCTTCTGTATATCCCACCAGGAGAAAATATCCAAACCCTTGAGGACGTCCTGGCCAGGATGTCAGAAAATATCTGTAACAAATCTATTATTATGGGAGATGTCAACATCAATGGGCAAGATTTAATAACGGACTCCTCAACAAACAGCATAAACCTCTACAAGTTCACCCAACTACTACACCTTACTACTAAATAAAAATAAATAAACTTGTCACCAGCCCTACCAGAATGCTCAACAGCAATACACCAGGAGCCACCATCTACCGGATCTTAGTTTCAGATCTGCTGAAATACTCAGATCCAAAGACCCTACTCAATATACTCAGAGACAAGTTACCTGTTTTCACTTGTAGATCCACTCCACATATATCCAAATCTCATAACTATAGTCATCAGAAACCTAAGATCAACAAGTATTTATCAACATTCTGAAACTCTCAAATTGGCGCCCACTAAAAACTCTCCCATCAGATAATGCTTTATACTATTTTAATAAGATATTTCTAGACACACTCAGCAACCTAACCCCTCCTCGTGCTAAGAGTAAAATCAGACCACCCCCTCTGGCTAACAAAGGCCACTAAACATCTCCTACAAAATAGGGACAAGGCATGGAAAGAATGGTATAAAAACAGAAATGAATGTAACCTACTTAGATGCGCAGTTACGAAACAACGCTAAAAAGCTAGAAACTATTTCTCTAACCGAGTAACCATAGAAACAACCCAAAAGAATTCTGGAAAAGCATCACTAATCTCCTTACCCCTTGCACCAAACAAAACCCATCACCATGCCTAGAAAAAATACCATCCCAAATAGCTACTATGCTCAACTCACATTTTATAAATAGCATACACAAATTAATAACAGACTCCTCTCCCTCTACCCTCCCCTTATCAAATTATTTTCCCCTCCTCCTCCTCTACCCACAAAAGCTGTCCTCACTTAGAAAGATCCTCTCTCTCCATACACAGCTCTTCTCCCCTTCACCAAAGCACTATATTATACCATCTAGCCTGTTCTCGCTGCAACCAGTACCAACTACAGAAATTCAGAGACTCCTCAGAAAAGTAAAACCATGCTCTGTCTCCTCTGTCGACCTCCCACCAGTATACTTAAAACTCCCTGCCGAGGCCTTAGCATACCTCGTTAGCATTCTGATCAACCTCTCAGTTACAGAATCCTATGTCGCCAACCTCTGGAAAATCCATCATTCCAATTCACAAAGGAGGTAACTCCAATGAACCCTATATCATCCAATCTCTATCCTCTCCCCACTATCCAAACTCCTCGAAAAGTGCATCCATAAGCAATTACTTCACCATCTCACACACAACCTACTCACCCCCACCCAACATGGCTTTCACCCCTGACACAGCACAAGCACTGCACTTTTCTCTTTCATGGATACTGTACAGAGATCCATCGACTCGGGTAATATTACTTCAGTACTACTACTAGACCTGTTGAAGGCTTTCCATACAGTATCAAACAAAAAACTTCTACAACAGCTTTCTAATATCAGCTGCACCCCATCCATCCACCAATAGTTTAATAGCTACTTCAGTAACGGGTAACAATGCATAAAAATGGAAAAATACCCTATCAGAATACCAAACCAACCAAACTGGAGTGCCACAAGGGTCCATACTTGGACCTTTACTCTTTAACATTTTTACCAACAACCTTTACACTGCTTCTCCTCTTAACTGTATTATCCAGTATGCAGATGATACTGCCATCATCTCCTCCTCAGATAACCTACAACACCTCTAACAAATAACCCAAGATAACTTTGCCGCAATTGAAGCTTGGTTAACCGAATCACAACTACTACTACTTAATGCCAAAAAACAAAGCTGACATTCTTCACAGCAAAACCTCTCTCACCTGACTCTCATTTCAATATTTTCTCCCGAAGCAACACATTGAAATTGTTTCCAACGCTAAACTATTAGGTATTACCATTGATAATAAACTTACATTTGAACACTGTGTTGGTAATACCATTAATAACCCACTACAAATTAGGAGCCCTATACAGACATAAACATGTCATGGACACCACCAAAAAAGCTCTCGCCATCACTTACTTGCTCCCCTCCCTATTATACAATGCCCTCATTTTTACTAACCTGCACTCATCTCTACAAAATAAGCTCCAGTCCTGCTACCATAAAATCGCCAAATTTGCCACAGGCAGTTCATACCGCTCGCATCACTGCTAAGCCATAAAAGAATTAAACTGGCTGCAATTTTCACATCACCTTAACCTCATTCAGCTGTCCATAACACACAAAATGGTCTACAAACCAAACTGCCTGATCTTAAGAATATTTTAATACCCTATAGCCCCACCAGAATCCTTTGCTCTGAAAATAAACAACTCATAACTGTGCATGTACCAAACAAAAGAGCTGGCCACTGCCTTTACTCATACACGGTTGCTAAATTATGGAACTCACTTCCAACCAGCATAAACATATTAGCTGCTTCAACAAGGTTTAAACTCACCCTAAAAACTACCTACTAAATACTAAAACCTGTCCCTCCATTTGTCTAAATATATAAATATCCTAGTCATAGCCGGCCTTAGGCATAGGCCAACTAGGCGGCCGCCTAGGACGCCAGTCTAGCAGGGGCGCTTTTCTAGCATTTAATTGATGTAGTTAGACCAGGATGGGGGCACCAGGTAGTGTGGTGGGGGGTGCCGTGGAGCCCTTTTGCCTAGGGCACCAGTTGACCTAAGGCCGCTGCTGATCCTAGTCTCCTTGAGCCTTCCTCTAGCTTACCCCAATCTTTACCCATCAAAACCAGTAGGAAACTCTCTTTGATCTATAAGTTAAACAACTCTATATGATAAATCTCACTAACCTTAACTATCATTCTAATCCCTCACCCCTTTAAAACTACCCCACTAGTGATTTTTTTCCCTTTATTAATTTTTTCAACCTAACACTACCCATCTTGTTCATAGGTTCATAGATTAGTACTAAGCCCTTATGAGTCATTTTAAGCCTAGCCAATTATCCCTTGTGAGACTCAAACCCTGCACCTTGTGTCTGTAAGGCAAACACCTTAACCATTAGGCCACCCTCCCAACCCTCTTTTCCTTTCTTAACTTTCAACCTATTACAATATTTACAAAAAAAAGTGTGTATGTATGTATGTATGTGTGTGTTTGTGTATGTGTGTAGATATATATATATATATATATATATATATATATATATATATATATATATATATATATGTATGGGAACCTGCCAGATCGACGAAACTACACTTCCCCGATGACCAGATCACAGAGACCACATCGCTGACGGAGGAGATCACTGACAATGGTGAGTAGTGTGGAATGGAATGTATTCCCATTTCCGCAATGTGGTGCGATCTCGGAGTTGGTATATTTAAGTAGGAGGGGGTGTGGGGGCACAGCCCCCCCCCCCTGCTTATACACGTTACTTTTTGTCTTTTAGTTGTATTGCAGAAATGGGAATACATTCCGTTCCTTAATACTTATACTTACCGTTGACGGGGATGTGTGGTGTCGGGGAAGTAGTCTTGGTGATTTGGTCATCGGGGAAGTGTGGTTTCATGGATCTGATATGGCTCCATATATATATATATATATATATATATATATATATATATATAAAATCGTAAATTACTGTTTACTAGTCTGTTTCTCAATCTGAAGTAGTTAACATCAACCTGTGCTTGTCGGATTCCATCTCCTCATTTCCCTCAGATCACTTTTGCCACAGCTTTGCCAAGCAGTGTGGTCTAGAGCTCCAGGCTAAGTAGGCACTTTTTCTTCTATTCTTGTGGGTGGTTCGAGGAGTTGTTAGTGTAAGTAGGCTTCCTACTGTCCCTTGCCTCCCCTTCCCTCGTTTTGTGTCATGTTCAGTTTACAAAAAAAAAATTGTTTCTCTTGTAGGTAGTTTAGGCCTCTTCTCCATTCCCCCTCCTTGTGAGTGAGTGTGTGAGTGTTGGGGTCGGGTAGTTTAGTTTAAACCTTGCTAGTTTAAACTTTTTGGTACCTCGTACCTCTGTGTTTTGGATATGGCAGATCAGCAGGCCAAGACGATCTTTAGGAAATGCGCAGTGTGTGGCCATAAGTTGTCCCCAGCGGATGGCCACACACTGTGCGTTGTCTGTCTGGGGGCAGCTCATCTATCTTCGGACTGCTCTATTTGTGTGGGGTTCAACCCCAGAGTCCTAAAAGATCGTAGGGCAAAATTGATCCTTAAGGGACTTTTCCCTGCTATGGCAACGGCTGCCTCTTTTTTCATTGCGGTCACAGCCGTGACCGCACCTTCTGCTTCGGCCATTGTCTCCTCTCCCTCCCAGACCAGGACTCAACCTCCTGGACAAAAGCCTGTGGATAGGGACTCAAAAAAAAGGAGCAAGGACAGATAGAAAGATAGAGGGAGGAAGAGATCCCTGGACCGTTCAGATTCTCGCCGGAGGAGCTTAGACCTCTTTCCAGAGCCTCTGTACACAGACCCTCCCAGCCCCGGAATTGGTGGCCTCATCGCGGTCCACCAGAAGTCTATCAGAAGCGGACATGGACAAAATGATGCGAAGGTTTATTCGCAGCCAGATTCGGATGAGGGTCTTACCAGCCTCCTCTTCCTCCAGAGAGGGGAGCTCACTTCCCTTCTTTGCCCTGATATCTCCTTCTTTGGTCCGACCCCTGGTATTGGAGTTCTTGGATCCGAGAGGCCCCGAAGTCAGTGGCCGGCGCCGATGGTACCATGTACCTCAATGCCAGTCATTACCTTGAGCATGTTGGATACGACTGATTTGGACCCGAGCGACTCTCGGAGCTGAAGCCCGAGTGTCAGATCTGAGGGGTTGGGCCTTTCTCCTTGGGCGCCAACGCTGTCAGGTCAAGGCCTACCCCTCGGTATCTCGGTTCTGTCAAGCTCGGCTACGATCCCCACACCGGATCCGGGGAGAGCAGTTTCCTTGCCAGTTTTTCTCTCCCTTGGCTTTCAACGTGGTGAAGAGGGTTCTCTCCAGGGGATCGAGGCCCCTGACCATCTCATCGGATTCTGCCCTGACTCCCTCGCTTCTGGTGCATCTTCTCCCATTTTGCCCATGCTTAAGGTGCCCCAGACTGTTTCCCTCGAGGAACCACAAGTAGTTTGCGAGACCTCTCCGGAGAGTCCCACTGAAGAGATCCCTCACAAACGAACATGCAAAAGGAGGCACTTGGACTCCTCTCCAGAGTCCCTCACTAAGGATACAGACTTGGAGAAAGGGTAAGGTTCCCCCAGATCATTTCCCCCCAACGATGTCTCCTTTGGAGACATAGAAATCCTGCACCAGCAGGGGGGGGTTGGCCCACCCCTAAACATCCCTCTAAGTCTGTGTTCCTAGAGGCCTTAGACAAGGGCCCGTCTACCTGCTGGGTCCCCCCCCCAGTGGATCCCTTGGTGGACCTCTTTACCACCAGTGCATATAAGGAGATGGACACTGGAGCCAATCCCTAGGCACCCCGATAAGATCTTGAGCCCTCCAGTAGACAGAGTGGAACAAGGGGTCCCCTGTGGACACCATGGTGGCAGCGGCTGCCACCAAGAAAGAACTAGCCCAGGAAAGTTCTACGGTCCATCCCCCTGACCGAGAGTCCAGGACGATGGATCATCTGGGAAAGCAGGGATATGCTTCAGCCACCTTTTCTGTAAGGGCGCTGAATTATTTGGCTCACGTTACTAGACTACAGCAAGACCTCATCAAGGAATTCACATAGTCAATGTCTCCGGAGTATACGCACACATTCTCCGCTAGAATGGCCCCTCTCAAAGTGGTTACAAATATGTCCATGCGCCTCCTCTCACATGCCACTGAAGGAGCAGCAAGGGCTGCCGGGTCCGGCATTGCCATGAGGTGACACGCCTGGCTTAGGCTTTGTCAATTCATGGAACCCTTTAAGGTGTCTTTTGCAAATGCCCCTTACGATGGTTCTTCCTTGTTTGGGAAGACGGTTTGTGAGACGTTAGTCCAGAGTGAGAAGGACGTGAAAACACTGTCTGTTGTCAGAAAATGCTTCTCTAACCCCCAAAGATCCTTCTCCAGGAATCAGAGGGGGCAAAAGAAGATGTGGTTCCAGAAGTCTCCGTATTCCTTGGACACTCGGGACTCCCCTTCCCCAAGAGGCAGAGGAGGTCAGGACAGACGCTGGCGCAGAGGCAGGAGGGGGGGGGTCCGAGAAATTTTGGGTCTCAAGAAACTTTCTAGGACAGGCCCGTGCAACAGCCCTGAGAGGTTGCCTGATTGCTCTGCTCTGGAGGCAGTCGGGGTTTGCCTTTCAATGCACCTGACGGCATGGTGTAGTTCATGTCATCAGACCGTTGGGTGCTTCAAATAATATCCAGAGGGTATACAATCCCCTTTCTAACTCCTCCCGTTCCACCAAAACCTCACGGATGTTTCACCCGCACAAAGGGAGGCATCAGCACTAGAAATAAGAAAGCTGCTAAGGAAACGAGTCATCCAGCTCATCCCCCCAGATCAGGCATTTATTACATGTTCTTTTTTGTGCCAAAAAAAGACGGGGGACCTAAGGCCCATTCTGGACCTTCCACTCTAAACCTGTCAGTTGGCAAAGAAAAGTTCCTTACCTGCAGGAGAACGACTGGATGTGCTCAATAGATGTCCAGGACGCGTACTGTCACATCAAAATGCACAGATGCTGGGGCCAAACGCTATCAATTCTGAGCCCTACTCTTCGGTCTCACCACAGCCCCCAGGCTGTTTACCAAGGTTATGGCAGTAGTAGCGTCTCACATGAGGCTTCAGGGGATACAGGTCTTACCCGTACCTGGACAATTGGCTCCTCACTGCTCCCACCAGGCATCTACTTTATCAGGCCAGAGACTGTTTCCTGAAATTGTCAGACTTGCTGGGCATCACAATCAACACATCCAAGTCTTCTATAGACCCTGTTCAAGTCTTACACTACATTGGAGCGAGAATCGATACTTTTCAAACCAACGTCTTTCTAACTCCCGAAAGAGTCCGAAATTTATGACTTCATGTATCTGTGATCCTTCAGTCTTATCTTCTTCCAGCCAAGGTGGTTTTAAGAGCCTTAGGTTTCATGGCAGCCACCATTACTCTTCTTCCCTATGCTCATCTTCGTATGTGAGTTCTGCAGTGGACGCTAGCAGTTCAGTGGTTCTTTTTAGATCTGACATTGACCCATCGTGTTCACATAAGCATCACATGCAGGAATTCCCTCCTATGGTGGATACACTCCCCAGAGCTAGTAGAGGGACTTAAATTTATTGCAACCCCTACCCAAGCCACGGTGACCATGGACTCCTCCCAAGTAGGGTGGGGGGGCATTGCTCGGGCAGGACAGGTCCCTGAACGAGACCAAACTGCATATCAGTGTTCTAGAGATGAGGGCGGTCTTATTAGCATTGCAGGCCCTTCATGCCTTTCTTCCTTTGGGAACAATTGCAATTCAGATAGACAATATGTCAGTGGTCTGTTTCATAAACAAGCAGGGAGGAACCAGGTCTTACTCCTTTTGTCGCAAGGCCATGAGAGCATGGGAATGGGCGATCTCCACCAGCCGTTTTCTGGTAGCAACTCATTTTAGGTCGGTCCAGCATACTGGCGGACAAACTGAGCAGGACTATTCTAATGGCTTTCAAGTGGTCTCTGAATCCTTCTATAGCGGAGCAGATCTTCCTCGAGTGGGGTCGGCCTTGCTGCGATCTCTTCGCAGCTCGTTCCAACGCAAAGTGCAGAGAGTTCTTCGCTCTGATCCCCCCACAGGGGGAATCTCCCACGGAAGCTCTGGTCCATGCTTGGCCTCCTGGTGGTCTTTATTCTTATACATAATTACCCCTTTACATCTCATGACAAAATTTCTACATTAGTCTTTCTTGCTGTGCGTTGCCTGAAACAGAAGCAGTTCGCAAGTGCCGGTCGGCCAACTCCTGAAATTTTCGTTTTCGAGTTTCAGATCCGAAGTCTTCAACTAAAAGCTAAGTACCCCGTTGGGGAAACTTTTTCTTGCTCTTTACCAATGTCAGTAAAAGTTAATAATTGTATTACTTGTGGCAAGCAAATACCTCATAAGGATTTTCATTTGTACTGTATTCCTTGCCTAGGCCGTGACCACGACGTACCTTGCTGTTGGTTTTGTGCTTTATTTAATCAGCGCACTATCCGTCATCGGTACATTTTTGCTTCAAAATATTTCGGTTCTCAGTTTAATTATCCAGAAATAACGTCTGTTAGTCATCCGACTACCGGAATACAGAAAAAACGCAAAGAAAAAGACAGAGACAGGCCGCTGAGGTCCAAAACTGCCGACGACACTTCTCCTAAGCCAGTCGCCAGTTCGCCGGTACTCAGTGAGGCGCTTTCGCACCCCCAATGATACCTGCTACTTCTGATTCACAGGCCTCTACTGAGACCCATTCGGAGTCCAGTATGCCGCAAGATACTTCACATATGGTACCCGCGGATGTCTCTACCTTGGATGGGTCTGGAGCCGCTGAGCAGGCACTGGCTTCTGAGGGTGTCTTCAGGCCTACAGACTTGCATATTAAACTGACTCCAACTTCAGTGCTAAGGCCTAAATCTCGATCTGTGTCTAAAAACCAATGCCCAGGCCACATGTTCAGGCCCGTGTGCCTAAAAAAAAAACAAATGATCAAAATGGCTGAAGATTTAATTACTCTAATCAGCGGTAGTCAAACCCGCCCCCCCCTCCAAGAGGCCTAGGATTGAATTTGACTATGAATCTTCTGAACAGGACTCTGTTTTTTTCTGACTCTTCTAATGATCTGGATTTGTCCATACCTACTTATGAGGGCTCTGATGCAGAGGATTCCATTCCCTCTGCTTCTCCCCCTGAGGATTTCTCTTTTGGGGAAACTTTACATACCTTAAGGAAGCATTTCTACTGGGAAAGTCAGGATTTCTCTGAATCCAGAAAGAGGCTTAGGGATTTCCTTCTTCTTCCTCAGCATAGGCCTTTGGCTATACCTCCTGTACTAGATATTGTTTATGTGTTTTCGGAATCCAGTATAGCCCCTGATTCCTTGCCTCCAGCCCCTAGCAAACCAGGCAGGTACTACAGGGTTCCTGACTTCCACAAATTCCTTTTCAAGGATCCTGTTGTGGACCCTGAAACCATTTCTCAGGGGCCCAAGGGCATTAAGGCTTCTACTGCTAAAAATCCTACCCTTTCTGATAGAGACTCCAGGACGCTGGATAGATGGGGTAAAAGGGTTTATACTTCTGCAACCTTAGCAATCAGGGCTTTAAACTGTCAGTTACTTATGCTAAAATATCAACAGCATATCATGGGACTGCTTAAACAGAAAATGATGTTGATTTCTGACTGTGTGGAGAATAAAGATTTGCAGGATTTATTGCATTCAGCTGAACAAGTTGGCAAACATACGTTGCAATGTGGTTTTGATTCTTTAGAGGCCTTTTGTAGGGCTGCTGTTACTGGGTCAGTGCTTAGAAGGCATGCTTGGCTTAAGGAGCAATCTCTGCCTGATCATGTTAAAGGAAAACTTTTGGATGCTCCTTTACAGCAGGACCGCCTATTTGGCAATAAGGCTGAAGAAGTTCTAAAAAAAGATGGAAGATCAAGCTAAATTTATGCAAACTGTGAAAGATTTCTTACAAGTGCAGCCTCCTAGATTTTAGTAGGCATTGGCCTACTAAGAACTGGTCCTTTCCAGCTCCTTCCAGAGCCACTACGGCCAGACCCAGACATTCCAAAAGCACCAGGTTTCAGTCCCAAGGGACTTTCAGAACTAAGCAATGGGGTGCTTCCACTTCCAAATCTGGAAACAACAAGGCACCACCCTATGGTAAACAGTCTCAATGACTTCCCTTTGATATTAACAAGCAGTTACCTCTTAGCCACCCCATTTGGGGGGAAAACTGGCTCTTCATTCATGAAACTGGCAACTTATAACCCAGGACAAATGGGTTTTAAATATAGTGTCCCACGGATACAGATTTCATTTCCACACGCTGCCAACTCCAAACGGGTGGCCAGATCTGCCCCCAAATCAGTGGGCAGAGGCTCAGAAACAAGTTCTTTCCCTCCTAAACATGGGGACTATTCAGCTAGTACCAGAAGAGGAAAAGGGACAAGGTTTCTATTCCAGACTTTTCCTGGTACCCAGAAAGGACAAATCATGGTGACCAATTCTGGACAGTTCTACTCTAAACACCTTTGTGGACATTCCAAAATTCAAGATGCTGACTCTTCACTTACTTCCTGTGCTAGGCAAGGATGCCTGGCTGGCAACTCTTGACTTAAAAGAGGCTTACCTGCATATCCCAATCAGGGAATCTTGCAGAAGATTCCTACGCTTCAAAGCAGGCTGCATGCATTATCAGTTCTCTGTACTGCCCTTTGGCTTGTCTACTGCACCCAGGGTATTCACAAAGTGCCTGGCTCCAGTAATTGCATTTTGCAGGCAAAGAAATATTCAAATATATCCATACCTGAACGATTGTGTAATTCAGGCAGAAAACCAAGCCATTCTTCTAAAACATCTGGTGTTTGTAAAAAGAGTTCTAGCCTATCTAGGGTACACCATAAACGAAAAGAAATCTTAACTGGTACCCTCTCAAAAGATTAACATTCCTGGGTGCAAGCTTGAATACAACTGCCCAGATGGCTTTCCTTACGCCAGAAAAGCAAATTCATTTGGCGACTTACTTCAAACAGGTGGCTACAAAAACCCTGCTATCTGCACGGCAAATAATGCAAGCCTTGGGGTTCATGGCCTCCTGCATTCTTCTAATTCCATATGAAAGATTGCATATGAGGAAACATCAGTGGTACTTAAAAAGTTTATGGAGTCAGCATTGTCACAGCCTGGAAACAATGATTCCTATCATACCTTGCCTGCGTCTAGAGTTCCTATGGTGGGCAGAGGCCTGCCACCAAAACAAGGGACTGCCATTCACACCACCCCCTGCCGCCCAAACCCTAACTACAGACGCATCAGACTATGCATGGGGGGTGGGGTGGGCTCATCTGGCAGGGAAGTGCATTCAGGGCAAATGGAGCCCAAATCAAATGCACCTTCTTATCAATCAAAAAGAAATGCTAGCTGTACAAAATGCACTGACAGCCTTCATGGACTACCTTCATCCAGGACAATTACTGATAAAGACGGACAACACCACGGTTATGTGGTACATAAACAAGCAGGGGGGGGCACACATCCCTACCTCCTCTGCAGACTAGCCATGGCATTGTGGAACACGGCCTTGAGCTACCAAGTACAACTACAAGCTCAATTCCTGCCAGGAAAGCAGAATGTTCTGGCAGACGAACTAAGCAGAAATCTCACAGACCCTCACGAATGGAAACTGGAACCACGTATTTTCGACATGTTGACATGCAAATGGGGGAGTCCAAACATAGATCTTTTTGCCTCACCCCAGAACTACCAGTTGGACAAATGTTGCACAAGAACTCATCACAAAAAAAGCCTGGAAAGCGGATGCTCTGTCCTTCAGCTGGAAAAACCTGTCAGTCTATGCCTTTCCCCCTCTGCCATTTATCTCCGAAGTTCTACTAAAAGTCAAACAGGACAAACCAAAAATGATTTTGATTGCTCCAGACTGGCCTTGCCAACACTGGTACCCACTCCTGCGCAGTATGTCTCACATTTCTCCGTGGCACCTGCCTCAGACACCTTCCTTACTGTCTCAGCAGGAGAACCAAATTCTGCACCCTCATCTCCAAACATTGAATCTTGCAGCTTGGCTAATCACTTAAATTCCCCCTTAGCATCCCTCAGCAAACCTGTGATGGATGTCATTTTGGAGGCGAGAAGACCTAGTACTAGAAAATCTTATGTTGACAAATGGAAAAGATTCTGTGCCTGGAATCAATCTCAAGGGATGAGCACAGCAGTGCCCAGTTTACCTCAGATTTTGCAATACTTAACTGAGATGCTTCACAAGGGCCTGTCTTTTTCTTCCATAAAAATCCATGCCTCAGCCATTTCAACTCATTACAACACAGATCTCTCATCCTGTTCTGAATCAGTATCTCAGAGGGGCCAAAAACTTGAGACCACCAAGGAGAGCTCCAACCCCTGCCTGGGACCTTAACTTTGTATTGGAGAAACTCATTCTACCTCCTTTTGAGCCAGCTGCAACTGCAGACTTAAAATTTCTTTCCTGAAAAACAGCCTTCCTTTTAGCAATCACTTCCGCTAGAAGAATATCTGAATTACAGGCCTTTGTGGCAGTGGAGCCTTTCATGCGGACAGGGTATCACTCAGGACAAGTCCATTATTCACGCCCAAGGTGGTATCCAGTGTTGCTCTTAATAAGTCCATTCATTTACCAACTTTCTTTCCCAATCCACAGAACAAGTGGGAGCGGATTCTGCATTCATTGGATTTACACAGACAACTTCAATTCTACTTGGACAGGACTAAATCTCAAAGAAAATCTGAACTGCTGGTAGCATTTGCTGCAGGGGCAGAGGGGAAGGCTATTTCAAAACAAACTGTTTCTAAATGGATAAGCCATTGTATTCATTTTTGTTATAAGCAGCATGGAAAACCTGTCCCCCAGGGGATCAGATCTCATTCCACCAGGGCGGCATCTACTTCTGCAGCCTTTCTCAGAGGTGTTCCTACCAGGGATTTAATAGAAGCTGCTACCTGGAGTTCAGTTCATACTTTCACCAAGCATTATCATTTACCAATTTTCTCTAAATCCAGAGCTGGCTTTGCTACTGCTGTTTTGCAAGGTCTTATAGCTGCTGTTAATGCTGTATAAATCCATCCTCCCAACCTTAGCTTTGGGAATCTACCCAAATGTAATGACTGCAACAGTGAAACACGATGAACATAATGCAGTTGTGTACACATACCATAAATGGAGATGTTGGAGTAAATTCACTGTTGCAGTCCTGGTTACCCTCCCTCCACCCCCCTATTTTTCTTTTACTATACTGCGTCTTTCTTTCACTATGCTTAAAAGGCTTTTTGGTGTATTTGCTTTTGTTTGGAGGTATATTTTTGTGTTTCTAATTATATATATATATATATATATATATATATATAATGTATTTTGCTGCCCATTCAGGGGGCACCTGACATCTGGGGCAAGAAAAACTGATGTAATGGCGTCAGCTGCATGTTTTATACCCCTGACGACCTGACGTCATGGAAGAAGAGACAGCAACCGATGCAGGACCCAAGACTTTGTTAATCAGGCAGACTAAGAGCAATCTGCCAACAGATTACCCAGATGTAATGACTTCAACAGTGAATACACTCGAACATCTACATTTATGGTAAGTGTACACAACTGTACTTTCTACCAGGTCCATGGCTACGTCAGCTGCCTTTTGGTCTAGTGTGTCGGACGATATTTGTTCGGCGGCTACTTGGTCATCATCTCATACTTTTATTTCTCATTATAAACTGGACACGGTTTGCAGAGGAAGAGCATCCTTTGACTCCGTTGTGTTCCATGAGGGACACCCAGGGTTTTTTTTTGGTAGCTGGGGACTCTGTCCCACAGGTTGATGATCAAATGAAGTTAAATACTTCAGATAAAGAAGTTATGTACTCACCGTAACGTTCCATCTGAGTAGTTAGACTTCATTTGTCATCAGATGTCCCTCCCTCCTTCCCCCTGACCTTCTCTTGGTGCTTACTGCTTTGGCAGACAGGAGAGAGTACTCTTGAGGCTCTCCTGTTTTCCTTGGTTTGTGAAGGTTTTTGGATCAGGTTCATGTGAGGGGTGTAGCAAACTCGATCTGAGAGTAGGAAGGAGATGGAGGGGTGTTGTGGGTAATGGGAGGAGCTTGGAGCTCAGAACAGATGCTGGTGAAACTGCAGTCTCTGATACGGTCCGGATTCGACAACCACAAGTAATGGCAAATGAAGTCTAACTGCTCAGATGGAACTTTTTGGTGAGTACATAACTTCTTTTTTTGTTATATTGTACTGTAAATTCCTGTAAAATTCTGTGCGATCATAATGTGTTTGTGGAGCTTTTCTCCCTGGGCCACTGCTGAAAATGGGCTCCTGTCTCAGTCAGTCTTTCCCAGTCAAAAAATGTCAATAAATTATTTGTTCTGTGAGTGGTGATTCCTTGGAGGGGAAGTAGTGTTTGAGTATGTTTTATAGTAATGGGTAGGTGTTGGGTTTCTGCATTATTTTATGGACACTAAGCAGTTGGGAGTACGCAAGATAATTAGGTAAGTTGAGCCAGTGTTGGTACTTCAGTCCTATGCAGTGATGCGAACAGTTTGGTAAGTTGGATGCAAACTTAGCTATTTTATTGTAGCAAACCTCAAGCTTATTTTTTAAGGTGGGGTACATGTTATTCAGGATAGGTGTTGCATAGAGAAGTGAAGGTAGAAGGTAATTAGGTGCTAAATAATTCGTAAAGTAGGCATAGGCATTCAGGAAATGTTATTTTCCATTTTGGGTTTCTAATACCATGATGGGAATGGACCCCATTCCTAAGCAAAATATGATTAAAGTTCATGAAATTAGTATTCTTTGATCCTTGATAAGTTCTCCTGCAATTCATACGGAGTTACTGCATCAATAAGATGTACAAGTATGAGTGTAAATTCTTTTTATAAGACCGATTGCTCCTACTAATATTGGAGCTGTCTGGGTATCCTCCTTCCACATTGCCCTCATTTCTGCCTGTAAATCCTGGTATTTATCGACTTTGTCTCTCTCTCTCTACGCAAGACACTCTAGTCACTGGGTGTAGCAGTTTCAGTGATCAATGCTATTTGTGTCTTTTTTTCATAACTACTATATCTAGTTTTCTCGTATCTTTTTTTTTTTTGAACTGTTGGTAGTGAGTGATCCTCCTTCCACACGCTCAGACCACAAACTGAACGTGTGAGAACTAAGGGAGGTGGTGTATCAATATTCATTAATTATAAATACAGCTCCAGATTGGTTAAACAGTATGATTCCCTGGAGGTATTTCAGGTGCGACTGACTCTTGGTTGGACACCTATTCAAGTCATTGCCAGCTACAGGACCACCTCCATGAATCAGGACATCCACTCTGCCTGTTTGGATCTACTTGGTCCTTTAAGGTAGATCCAAACACCGTAGTTTTTGGCGAGTTTAACTACCCATCCATTGACTGGATAAATAAAGCATGATGAAACTCACTTGCCCAAAGGTTCCTTGACTTCATTAGCTCCAGTGCTCTGGACCAGCTGGTTGACACCCCCACAAGGGGTGCCAACATCCTGGATCTGGTGCTTACCAATATGGAAGACCACTGTACCACCCTCACTGTGAAGTCTTCCCTAGTGAGATCTGATCACAAATCAGTCTCATTTGAAGTAGCCATCACACCTGACTGCTGGTAGCAGCAAGTAAACTAAAAAACCTCTCCAAAGCAGATTATAACCTCTTGCAGGTTGATATAAATAGCTTCACTGCATCTCCTTCCTCATATGGAACTTGCAACTATGCCAAGTTCTACATCAATGCTTTATACAAACACCTGTATAACTGCATTGACTTGGCCGTACCTGATAGCACCAAAATAAGTTTCTCAAGGAAGAGCAACTGCCTGGTGGACAACTGCCATTAACGGGCTTTACAATTAGAGGAAGAAATTGCTGTCTTAGAGTAGGAGGGAGCAGACCCTAAACTGGGAACACTCCGTCCTCAGCTTAAACAAGCGAATAAGACTTCTTGTGAAGTCCTCTAAAGCAAATTATGAATCCAGATTATCGCCAGCTAAAGACAACCATAAGGCATTCTTTAGTTACATTCGTAACCTAAAAGGAAAGGCCCAGATTTGTGCCAAACTGGTAGTTAATGATACCACATATACTGAGCCTGTGGGTATAGCTAACCTGTTAGCCCACAGGTTCTGCGAAAACCTCACTCCCCTGTCCGCACCACATGTACCCCATGACATACCTACCACCTGTCCCCTACCTTGTATCTCTGAAGAGCAGGTCGTAAACACCCTCTCTAAGGCCAAAAACACAGCATCTGTGGGACCTGATAACATCCCAAGCTGCGACTACATGGGCTCCAACAAGAATTGGCAACACCATTGGGTACTCTTTTCAGTCATAGTCTAAGCACCAGCTTTGTCCCAGCTGAATGGCAAACTGCCACCTTTATACCCTTGGACAAAGTGGTGCTTCCACGGACCCCGGGAACTATAGACCTATTAGCCTGACTAGCCTTATATGCAAGGCCATGGAGCGATTAATAATGGACTTTATCATCAAAGATGTATAGGTACTTTCCAAACACTTGACCCTACTCAGTTTGGATTTGTCAAATTGAAATCATGCCTGTTAAACCTGGTGGCCTACTTTGAGACCATCACCAAGGCCCTGGACGAGGGGAAATCTGTGCATACAGCCTACCTAGACTTAGCCAAAGCGTTTGACATGATCTGCCACTCAGGCATCATTGACAAACTCACTCAGATTGGTATCAACCCCTATATAGTTAGATGGGTCTGCTAACTGGCTCACAGATTGAACCCATATAGTCACACTAGAGGAATCGACCTCTAATAGCAGACTTGTAACCAGTGGTGTTTCAAAGGGATCAGTCCTGGGACCTCTACTGTTTGGAATCTATTTCTCCGAAGTACAAGCAAGAACTAAAGGTCTGTGACTGACAAAGTTTGCTAATGATTCCAAACTGGGAGTGGTCATATAATCTCCAAATGATGTCAATATCCTACAAGAGGGTCTTACACAAACAAATGATTGATGCCAAAGTTATGGCCTCAATTACTCAACTCAATAGAAAAAAATTGTATTCTCATCCATGTCAGTAAGGGTGATGTTCCTGCTAACTATTACATCAGTAACAACACCTTAGGTGCACACTCAGTGGTGAGAGACCTGGACACACAGGTTGACCGCAACCTTACATTTGATCACCATGTTTCCACCGTGGTAAGAAGGGCATTCTATATTGTTTATCTCATGAGTAAGGGCATTACCTCCTGAAAAAAAAAAGTTATAACCTCCTTGTACTTTTCCCTCTACAGGCCCAACAACTGAATACAATGCCCCTTTTGGTATGTACCTTTCCAAGCACCTGCAGCAATTGGAGAGACCACACAGGTTCCTCACAAGAAACATTCAAGGTCCTGTGCATCTGTCCTTTGTGGATCATCCGAAATCACTGTCACTTTATTCTGTTTCATACATACTACTCGGAGGCAGTCTCTGCTTTGCATATAAGGCAGTCTCTGACCCTTCTTTATTGGAAATGCTGCATCTCTGTAAGTCAAATGGTACACAGGTTACTCGCTCTAAAGATCTTAACCCGGTATATGAAATTAGTAGAAACTGCTGGAGGGACAGATTAGTCTCCCAGAGGTTACCACACCTTTGGAAGAGATGCCTACTTCATGTCAGAGTACCTCACTGGCCCTCTTCAAATGCAATCTGGATGATTGGATGGGTTACTGTAAATTCACCCTGGGGGTTCCACCTGTGTCCCTTCCCATTTCTTTGTTACAAAACCTGCATTTGTCTGTTTCTCCCACATGTTCATTGGATTTTGTAAAGCAATGTGTATGTAGTCCACTATCCTGGGCCGCCAATATTAACTTTTCATCTTTTGGTTTAAAGTCACCTCTCCTTAACCATTCCTACGTTCAATCCTGATGGACATGAGGAAGTTCTGAGAGTTTTCTGTACTTGCAACTCTGTTTATGCCTTTTCCACATTTCTTGCCTTGTCATCTGATCCTTCTCCTGGGCACATTCAGTTGCTGCCTGATTTTTTTTTTTTTATCTACTGGTTTGATTTCCATTCCCACTTGACACTGATATTCTCATTTTAAACTAAGAAGGGAAGTCTTGGACTTATCTTGTGAAGTCAGCAGAGTATAGTCTTACAATTGCAGATCTGTACATGTAATCAGTTCTGAGGAGACCCATACCTACTTCAGAACAGAGAATATATAGTCTGGGTATACATGGATTTTTATAAATCATTTGATAAGCATGAAGCATTTTTCTTGTTTTTCCGAGCCAGTCATTCACTCCAAAACTGTAAGTTAGGAAAGGAAGAGTAAATTGGTTTATAGCCTGGACTTTGTTTCTTTATGTCAGAGTTGTTTTCAGGATTAATTTTAGCCTTCTAAAACATTCTTTACTAAGTTTTACTCACATCTGTTCATGTTTTATTGTTGTTCCTTTATCATTTCCCAGAAATTTATACACTGCCTTTTGCTCAAGTTCCTTTATATCACCTTCCTGTTCCACACTCATATTTTCTTGGCACGCCAGATTTTTTGCTTTAAAGGTTGCTTTTGCAAATGTGTCAAGAGCAAGTGACATTCTGTTAATTTTGTTTCAATTTCTCTAGCTGTTAATTCATAACCATTTCATATACTGTATATTTGGACATCTCTTTTTTCTTTTACTTCTGTCCATTCAGCATCTTTATGTTCCACAGGATCTTCATAAATATTTCTCCAGAATATCTATTTCTTCTTTTTTTGGTGGTGTTTCAATTCCTCTTGCCTTGTTTCCAATCCTGTATAAAACTTTTTGGGTCATTAATACACTGCTTATTTTATACTTTTCCTTTATATTTATCTGTATATTTTCTAAGTTGTGGAGCTTTTATCCCCAGGACTTTGCTGAAAAGGGGCACCAGTTGTCCAGTCGGACTATCCTGGTAAACAAATGTTAAATAAAAAATAATTAAATAAGTTTTTCTGCCTGTGCTGATAGCTTCAGTTTATTATTTCCAATAATGTGCAATAGATCCTGATCTGTTCTGATATGCTTTTATCACATCCAGCTTTGAGTACTTTTGTTGATCTGTTCCCTCTTCTGTACTCTAACAGTGACACCACTTTCTCTGTTTGATACTTCCATGATGGCATTTGAATTTTCCCTTTCTGCCCTGTTTTTGTGGTAAGACTTTTATCTGTTACTAATTTAGCTGCACAGTAATATATCCTATTTACGTCTTTTATAGTGCATGAATTTCTATGAACAGTCCTGATTACTGTGTTCATTTGTTTTATCAAACTTCTAACATTTTGGGACTTGACTTTCTGTAGTCTTTCTTTCATTGATCCTACAATATCTCTCCATCTCTATTAAATCAAGGAACTCTTCCCTTCGCTCATTTTCTTCTTAACTGAGGGCACATTTTTTGTTCTCCAATTCCTGTGTGCATGAAAGCTCCAGAGCATCTTCCATTGCCGTATTCTCTTCATTTTCATTCTGTCTCATCCATTGTTCTTTCATATGGGAACTCACAAGGGGCGGCTCGTGCTGTAGGACTGCAGCCCCCCACCTGTACAAAAGAAAGAAGAAAATCCCCCCACCTGTACAAAAGAAAGAAGAAATACCCCCCCCCACCTGTGCAAGAAAATTAAAAAAAAAAAATCACGAGTCCCGGAACTCCACGCATGCATGCTTGGAGTTCCTGGGTACTCTCAGAACTCCAGACTGCTATGTTAGGCAGTCCGGACAGAGGAGAAAGGCATCTCTGCCCTGCCAGCCCAGAAGTCTGTGTGGTGATGACCGCACAGATGAGAAGGAAACCGGACTGCGTCACCGGCAGGCTGGAGCCTCCAGCCTATTCTTGCGGAGCCAAGCCAAACCGGAAACCATTTAGCGTGCGCGGGCCAAGGAGGGGAAGAAACCAGCAGAAGAGGATTACAGAGGATCTTGTTTTCAGGGGGAATTAGCTGCTGTGAAATGGAAGACTGGATCACCTACCCGGGGTGCTGCAAGTCGTGTGTGTGTGTGTATATAAAATGCCCCAGTTGCTATATACTAGTGGCTAGAAAGAACACATGGTGGTGGGTAGAGAATACTCAGGCTTTAACCCTGTACCTTGGGTGCAGGTGGCAAGGGCCCGAATTCCCTACCCACCACCATTTGTAAAAAAAATTGCAGATGTTTGCCTCATATTTGTTCTGTTCCTCATAAAAGCTGTGGTTTCTGTGTGTTTGTTTTTCCTTGCAAAGTCAGTAGTGCTGTGGTGCACTGGTAGCATTTTTGCCTGACAGCTACAGGTTCTCTGGTTTGATTCTTGGCTGGGTGCCTTTGGTATGGAGTCTGCATGTCCTCCCATCTTATAAAGAAGATGTATCTGGAGTGTTTCTCCCTGCTCTGCTGAAAACTGGCTTTTGTTCCAAGTCGGACTTTCCTGGTTAACAAATGTTAAATAAAAATAACAGGCATTTCAATTTCAGACTTCATATTCTTCAGAAAGTACATGATAACACAAAATCTTTTATTCTAGCAGTTTTCTAGTTTATAACATGGAAATTTGAAATTTGTCCCTATTTTTGGGACTGTATTCCCCCATTATTGGCTTCGTCCAGGTTTTTTGTGCTAAGGTTGAGAGCTATGGTGAGAACTGAATTCACTGAATATGTCTGGGGGCTGTATTCCCCCATTATGAGCTATGTTCAGGTGTTTTGTGCTAAGTGGTTGACAGCTATGGTGAGAACTGAATTCACTAAATGGTAGCCATTTAAGTTTCAGTCTTAATTTCTCTCACAAAACAGATGATTTGGCATAGTGGTATGTTGCTCTGCCTGTTTTGCACAGGGTCCCCTAGGTTCAAGACTTGGCAGTGAAATGTGTGGTGGTAACACAGCATTTTATTTTAGCATCTTTCCAACATTATACAAGCAATGTTTAAAATGTGTCCTTGGTTTTTGGGCTTTTGTCGCCCCCCCCCCCCAATAAATGTTGGCTTTTTCCAGATTTCTTGTGCCGCAAAGTTCAGAGATACAGCTGAATGTCGAGTAGATTTTACAAGGAGCTGAGAGCTGCAGAGGAACAAAAGTTTAGTTCTGCTTATGCTGAGTCTGCTTGCATTGTTAATAGTACAAAAGGTAGTGTACTTGCTTTTGATGCAGAAGGCTGTGGATTGTACTCCCACAGTAGGTAGATGCATTGCTGATACTGTACTGTGTTGTAAAGGGGGTGGATGCTGCAGTCCTTTTTGGCGAAGATACCTAGTAACTATGAACCTGTTATCCATTTGCCATCCATTCCCTATTGCGATATTACTAGCTTATCATTTTTTAATGCAACATAGGCAATGTATTCCTTAAGGGCAACAGGCACTTTATTTGTAGATGAAACTGACATATAAAGTTGCTTGCTAGCAGCAACCTTTTCATTAGTTACAGATTTCTTTAATGTGGACTTAGATGACTTTTACTTCTTCAGAGTGTGCATATTTACTGATACTGGTGGACTGTAGAAGGTTGAGTAGACTTTTTTTATGATTGAAATGTTCTGAATTGGGCAGTTTAGTCATTAATTGTGAATGCATTTTGTTTCATTGTTTACTGGAAAAATGTTCAAAACAATAAATTTAAAATGCACTCTAACAACTGTACTGTATTGTACATGGAATATAATTTAACACAACACAATCAGGAAGGTGTATCAAAGAGCACATGTATGTTTTGTGTACAAGGGGCCTATCGCAGCCCAAAGTTAATCTTTATCTGCCACTGGCAAAATGTATTTTCTTTGAATGTGGGTTTCAGTGCTGTTTCAATAAATGTGTGAGTATCAAGGGCAAGGAAGTTTTAATACTAAGTCTGTTTTCATTGTGAGACTGCATTGCTTTGTTTAACAGGTATCTATTAAAGTTTGTGCTGTAAAATGCAAAATAAAACTTTCAAATGAAATCCAAATCATTGCAGAAGTAAAGCAGTATGCACATTACAGTGTTTAAGATAAATGGGATGAAATAACCAAGGAATGGGATACTGGAATGGTTGCAGGGAGGAGGCTCCATTCGACCATGATTTTGTGAGGGGGGAAAGGCAACATAGTTTTAGTTTTAGTTTTTTAGTTCATAGTTTTTTAGTACTAAGCTAACTGCCCTTGTGAGCCATTTTAAGCCTAGCCAATTGTCCCTTGTGAGACTCAAACCCTGCACCTTGTGTTTGTAAGGCAAACACCTTAGCCATTAAGCCACCCTCCCTCCAGCTGAACTATACCTCACAACTGTCCATATTTTTGCAGAATGAATAGATTTTTGTTTCTTATTTTTGGTTTGTTCCTCATAAAATTTGTGGTTTTCTGGCATATCATTTAGGAATTAAGTCACTAAATGACAGACATTGAGTTTCAGACGTCACAACCTTCAGAAAAATGCATGCTAAAGTAAGACCTGCTATTCTGTAAACTGTCTTAAGTTTATACAAGAGCAATTTTTAGTACTGTTTGTATGTTCCCCCAATATATTTGGCCTTGTCCAGATTTCCTGCATTAAGAGGTTGAGAGGTACATGCAAATAAATCGCTTTATAGAATTAGGAATATCCAAACCTCTCAACTGTCCACAATTTTGGCTCAAAATGTTGCTCTCCCCTAATAATCCCTCTGCAAAATGGCAGTTTTGGAAGAAAATGTGGAGGGTTTACAATTATAAATAGCTGTAATGATCAGAGTTATAGATTACTTTTATTTCAGAAATGCATGTAGATGCTCTTATTTTGTCAGCTGCTCAAGTTAACAGTACTAATATTAAAAAGGTGTCCTTTCTTTGACAGGTTCCCAGCTGTATTGTGTGGCAATTTTATATTTTTGCATCACATTTTTGGTCTGTTTTTTATAAAATTGCAGTTTTCTGGCAAATTAGTGGCAAATCATTAAAGATTGAAGTTAGAAAATAATGGCAGACATTCGAGTTTCAGATTTCATACCCTTCAGAAAATTCATACTAATGCAATACCTACTACTTTCTAAGTTTATAAGAGCAATAGTTAAAATTGTCCTTATTTTTGGGCCTGTGTCCCACTTCTGTGTATGGCTTTGTACAGATTTCTTGCTGTGAGGTATGAGTGTCAGAGCCATCACTGTCAGCCAGAGACATTTCAAATTGTGACATATTTGTTGCACCCCACTTCCCATTGTAGTGGCTCTGGATGTGTCCAAGCAAGGCAAGGAGCAGATGCCATGTTCTCCAGTCTTTCTTGCCGTGCGGTGAAAGCAGTTTGCAAGTGCCGGTCGGCTGACACCTGATATTTTCTCGTGCTTCAGTCCGAAGACGACTTAGTCTCAAAGCTAAGTACCCCGTTGGGGAAACTTTTTTCTTGCTCCAGTCTGATGTCAGAAAAAGTTAATAATTGCATTTCTTGTGGGAACCAAATACCTCATAAGGATTTCCATTCTTACTGTATTCCTTGTTTAGGCCCTGACCACGACGTAGCTAGTTGTCGGTTTTGTGCTAGATTTAACCAACGTACAGTTAAGCCGAGGTACGATTTCGCTTTCCACTACTTTGGTAGGCGATTTAATTATAAAATGTCATCGGACACGCTTCCGACTACCGGAGTTCACAAACGACGCAAGGATAAGGACAGGCCTCCAAGGTCCAAATCAGACGACGTTACACAACCAGAGCCAGCTTCAGGTTTTGCCATCGTCAGTGAGGTGCTTTCGCAGCCCCTGTCGTCGGCCATTTTGGAACCGATAGCCGAAACGGACTCCCACGAGGAGCCAACTAGGCTTTTGAGCACTCCGGCTGCAGGACCTTCGGACAATGCTCCCTCGGATGGGTCCGGAGCAGCTGTGCAGGTACCGACTTCCGAGGGGGTTTTCAGGCCAACACAGCTTCTGATAAAGGCAAAACCAAGGACAAAGACAAAGACTCCTTCTAAATCTAAGACACCAGCCCAGGCCTCTTCTGATCCGGGACCCAAATCCCAGAAACAGTTACTTGAAATGGTGGAGGACTTATTAACCATGATTAGGGGTTCACATCCCCCTCCAGACAAAAGGCCAAGACAAGAGTTGGATTATGAATCTTCTGATCAGGCATCTATTTCTTCAGTGTCTTCCTCTGAGCAGGAAAATTCTTTCTCTCCTTATGAGGATTCTGATGCTGAGGAATCTATTCCATCAGCTTCTCCCCCTGAGGATTTTTCTTTTGGGGAAACTTTACATGACATGAGGGAACATTTTCACTGAGAGGGACAGGAGTACTTTGAATCTAAGAGAAGGCTCAGGGATTTCCTTCTTCTTCCCCAACATAGACCCCTGGCTAGTCCTCCTATTTTGGATATTGTGGATGATGCCTTTTCTGAGGCTAATTTAACTCCTGACTCCTTTCCTCCAGCCCCTGCTAATCCCGACAAATATTACAGGGTCCCTGACTCCCACCAGTTCCTTTACAAAAATCCTACTGCTGATCCAGAAACCATTTCTCAGGGTCATAAGGGGGTTAAGGCTGCCTCTGCTAAAAATCCTATTCCGACAGATAAGGATTCCAGGGCTTTGGAGAGATGGGGCAAAAAAGTGTATACTTCTGCTACTTTGTCGATTAGGACTTTAAATTGCCAATTTCATATGCTAAAATATCAGCAATTTCTACTGTCTGTTATGAAACAAAAGTTAGGTACCATTTCTGCATGTGCAGATAATAAGGAATTACATGATTTGATGCATGCTACTGAACAATGGGGAAGCATGGTTTACACTGTGGTTTTGATGCCTTGAAGGCTTCTTGCAGGGCGGCTGCCTCTGGCACAGTCATTAGAAGACATGCTTGTTTAAAGGAACAAAATTTACCTGATCAAGTGAAAGCCAAGTTACTGGATACTCCTGTTCAGCATAATGTTTTGTTTGGGCCTAAGGCTGAAGAGGTGATAAAGAAAATGGAGGATAAGGCAAAATCCATGCAAACGGTTAAAGATTTCTTACAAGTTCAGCCACCTATATTTAGCAGAAATTGGCCAACAAAAAATTGGTCTTTTCCCAGCTCGGACAGGTCTCAGAGGGGTAGATATAGACGCACCAGAGGGAGGCCTCAAACACAGACCTCTTACAGACCTACACAATGGAGTGCTTCCACCTCCAGGGGTGGAGAGGACAGACCTCAGTCTTAAAGAAAACAGGCTCAATGACTCCCCCTGCATGGCTCCAGGAACTTCTCTCCTGGATGCCCTTCTAGGAGGAAAACTCTCTCTTTTTCAACAAAATTGGACTTACATAACCCAAGACAAGTGGGTTCTGGATGTAGTTTGAAGAGGTTACAAATTCTACTTTCATACCTTGCCAAGACCACACGGATGGCCAGACCTGCCAAAACACCAGTGGTCCGAGGCATTAAACCAGGTGGGATCCCTCATGGCTATGAGGGCCATAAAACTGGCTCCACAATCAGAGACGGGGCAAGGCGTTTACTCAAGGCTCTTTCTAGTTCCCAGAAAGCAAAACTCATGGTGACCCATCCTGGATCTGTCAGTCTTAAATACTTTCCTGGAGATACCAAAGTTCAAAATGCTTACTCTGCAGCAGCTCCTGCCAATGTTGAGCAAAAATGCATGGATGGTGACATTGGATTTAAAGGAGGCTTACCTACACATCCCTATCAGACAGGAGTGCAGAAAATACCTCCGGTTCAAGGCCGGCTCGAAACATTACCAATTCTCTGCGCTGCCCTTTGGCTTGTCTACTGCACCCAGGGTCTTCACCAAGTGCCTGGCACCAGTAGTAGCTTATTGCAGACTCAGGGTTATTCAAATGTACCCTTATCTGGACGACTGCCTTATTCAAGCAGACAGCAAGGATGTTTTACTCCAGCACCTGCAATTTGTTCAAAATTTTCTCAAGTATCTGGGATTCACTGTGAACATAAAAAAGTCAAATTTGACCCCCACACAACAGATAACTTTTCTGGGTGCTCTTTTAAACACAACAACCCAGATGGCATTCCTGACATCTGTAAAGCAACTACAGCTGGCTTCCACTTTCAAAACCTTGGCTTCTATGACTCAGCTTACTGCAAGGAAATTCCTGCAGGCTTTGGGTTACATGGCCTCCTGCATCCTTCTCATACCAAATGCAAGACTACACATGAGAAAAATACAGTGGTACCTAAAAAGTGTATGGTCACAGCATTGCCACAGTCTAGACACACAGATTGCTGTCTTGCCTTGCCTACAAAAGGAATTCCATTGGTGGAACATGGCATGTCTTCACAACAAAGGCAAAGCCTTCAGTCTACCTCCAGCCAGCCAAGTGTTAACCACGGACGCCTCGGATTACGCATGGGAAGCCCACTTTCAGGGAAAGGGTCTGCAAGGTTTTTGGACAGAGGATCAGAAGCACCTACATATCAATTTAAAAGAGAGGTTAGCTGTACAGAATGCCCTCTTGGCTTTCAGGGATCTTCTACAACCAGGACAACTACTGATACAACAGACAACACCACAGTTATGTGGTACATAAACAAGCAGGGGGGCTCACATTCCTACCCCCTTTGCAGACTAGCCATGACTCTATGGAACACAGCACTAGCTTGCAAAGTGGATCTACAAGCTCAGTTCCTGCCAGGGAAACAAAATACTTTGGCAGACACCCTGAGCAGGAACCTGTCAGACCCACACGAGTGGATGCTCGCCACCCACATATTCAAGATGATTACAGAAGCCTGGGGCTGCCCGGACATAGATCTATTTGCATCCCCCCTCAACCACCAGTTACAGATTTTTTGCAGAAGGACTTCTGACAAGCTAGCATGGAAAGTGGATGCACTATCATTCAGATGGAAAAACCTCAAGGGGGTATGCCTTTCCACCACTACCTCTTCTACCACGGGTGTTATTAAAGATCAAGCAGGACAAGCCCAAGATGATGATTCTACTGGCCCCAAATTGGCCTTGTCAATTCTGGTACTCAACACTGAAGAATCTATCTCAGGAGCCACCTTGGATTTTACCTCAGATTCCCAATCTTTTGTCCCAACATCAGGGCCAGGTTCTGCACTCTCATATCAAAACTCTCAGCCTGGTGAATTCAGGATCTATGATTAATCCTTCCCTACCCAAAAAGGTCATGGATGTTATCTTGGAAGCCAGACGGCCTAGCACTAGAAAATCTTATGTAGGCAAATGGAAGAGATTTTGCACCTGGATGCATGCTCAGGATTCGGATCCTCTCATTCCTAATATCTCACTGATATTGCTTTACCTCACAGACATCTACATAAGGGTTTATCCTTCTCCTCCATAAAAATTCATGCCTCAGTTATCTCTGCACATTACAATACAGACCCTCCAATCTTTTTGCATCCACTTCTGAAACAATATCTCCGAGGAGCAAAGAATTTAAGGCCCCCTAGGACACCACCCATACCTGCCTGGGACCTCAACTATGTTCTGGAAAAACTCACTCTGCCTCCTTTTGAGCCTGCTGCCACAACTGATATTAAGTATTTATCATGGAAGACCGCTATCCTTCTGGCTTTGACTTCAGCCAGGAGAGTCTCGGAGTTACAAGCACTCATGGCTGTGGAACCTTACATTATTTTTCACCAAGATAGGGTGTCTTTAAGGACTAATCCTACTTTCATGCCTAAAGTGGTTTCCAAAGGAGCTTTAAATCAAACTATTCACCTGCCAACATTTTTCACTAATCCACAAAATAAGGGAGAAAGGATCTTGCATTCCTTGGATGTACACAGACAACTTCGTTTCTACCTGGACAGAACCAAGGATATCAGTAAAACAGAGCAATTGTTTGTTTCTTATGCAACAAACTCCCAAGGCAAAGCCATTTCAAAACAGACCATTTCTAAATGGATTGCGCATGGAATTAGATTTTGTTACTCTCATCATGGAAAGCAAATCCCAGGGAAAATTAGGACTCACTCTACCAGAGCTGCTGCTACTTCAGCTGCCTTTCTCAGGGGAGTACCTACCAAAGCTATTTTGGAAGCTGCAACTTGGAGTTCAGTGCATACTTTCTCTAAGCACTATAATCTCCCTCTTTACTCTAAGTCTAGGGCAGGCTTTGCTTCTGCAGTCTTGCAGGGCCTTCTAGCTGCCCCTTCTTCTCTATAACCACCACCCCTTATCTCAGCTTTGGGATTCAACCCTACAGTGATGACTGCAACAGTGAAACACGATGAACATAGTACAGTTGTGTACACTTACCATAAATGTAGATGTTCGAGTGTCTTCACTGTTGCAGTCTGGGTTACCTTCCCTCCTGTCCCCTCTTATTCTTACACTAGTGTGCTTACCTACTTGACCTTTCTTCTGAGGTGTATTTGCTACAGGCTATGGGGTTTATGGTATGTTATTTTTTTGGTTTTTACTATTGGCCTTCATTTTTAGGCACCTGACATGTGGGGCAAGAAAAACTGGAGAACATGGCGTCGGCTGGCAGCTTTGTACTCCAGACGCTCTGACGTCAGGAAGCATGACTGAACAGCCAACGCCGGACCCAGACTCTGGGATTCTGGCCGACCGAGGACTGCCTGCCGGCAGGAAGAACCCTGCAGTGATGACTGCAACAGTGAAGACACTCGGAACATCTACATTTATGGTAAGTGTACACAACTGTACTTTATGCAGTGTAAGTGTGCAGAGTATTCCCCCATCCAAGGTAGACCACAAGTACGACTGAGGCTTTTCATCTGTCCTTGATTTTGCAGAATGTTCTGGTTTTCTGTCATATTTTTATACAGTTGATTTATGCTTCTTCAGAAAATGCATGCTGTCGCAGTGCCCTGTTGCTCTGTTTAAGTAGCAGTGCTTTAATGACCATCAGGTAAGCATATTGTAAGATGCAAGTAAGCTTTAATAAGCATACTGTTAAAGAATTACCAACATTGAAAGCCTTTCGTTGTTGCCATGCAGAGAATATTTACATAACTAGATAACGTATAAGCCTTAGGTATTGAAATGCATATGACAGTATTTGTAATAAAGGACAGGATTACAGTATTCTCAGAAGCTCATTACATTTGTTAGAGACTTGCAGTCATTTTCGCAGGCTTTAACAGTAAACTAAGCAGAATGCCAATCTATCATATGTGGTCCATAACTTGTGCAGTAATCATAGGTTCATACTAGGCTATCTGCCTTAGGGCATTTGTAAGCCTAGCCCAAAGTTTTGTGGCTTTCACCACCCCTTAAGTTTGAAAGGTACTGTGCCCATTAGTTTACCGTGCCTCTGTCCAGCAATGACACTGAGGTGATCCCCGGGGTAAACCTGCGATCTCCCATCCATTGGTCAAGATTTCTCTTGAACAGGGCCAGCGAGGTGCTCTGCCTCACATGTACCGGGATTTTGTTCCACAGCATAGGGAGTCTCTGGGTGATGAATCTGTCCCTCCAGCACGTCCTATTTATAACTGTGTTAAGGTTTAAGTCTCTTCCTCTTGTATTTCTTGTGGATTTAGATTTTTTGAGGTGGAGCATGTCCATCAATTCCGGGTTTGACATGGCCTTGTATGTTAGGCACAGGTCACCTCTGAGCAGACGGTATGCGACTGAATAGAGCTGGAGTTCCTTCAGTCGGGCAGCATAAGACATATTTTTGAGACCCTTTATCCTTTTGGTGAGGAACTTTTGGAGCCTTTCCAATTACTGCAGGTGTCGGGTAAGATACATTCCGAATGGGGCATTGTACTCAATCATTGGTCTGATGAGTGATGAGTACAGGGGAACAATGACCTCCCTTGATCTAGATGTGAATCCCTTCATGATCAGGTGGGCAATGTAGAAGGTTTTCCTAACTACCTTGGCAATGTGGGTGTCAAATGAAAGGTTACTGTCAACCTGGGTCCCCAGATCCCTGATAACCTCTTCTGTGCTTAGTGGATTGCCACCTATATGGTAGCTAGGGGTAACCTTGTTTTTCCTGAAGGGTATGACTATGCATTTTTTGGCGTTTAACTTTAGGCCATGGCTCTGGCACCAGTTATCCGTTTCTATGAGACCCTTCTGGAGGATATCTGTGTCTGATGTGTTTCCAACTATGGAGCCCAGTTTGCAGTCATCTGCAAACTTTGTCAGCCATAATCCTCCTGTGTTTGCCTGTACTTCTGAAAAGTAGATGCCGAACAAGAGGGGGCCTAGGACTGAGCCGTGTGGGACACCACTTGTGACCGGCTTGGACTCTGACCCTGTGAGTTCTGTCACTTAGCCAGTTTGCAACCCATCTTGTGACATATGGGTTTACATTTAAGTTGGTGAGTTTTTCTATGATACCCAAGTGGGGTATTGTGTCGAAAGCTTTTGCAAGGTCAAGGTAGGCTGTGTGGACTGCTTTGCCCTCATCAATGGCCTTGGTGACTGTTTCAAAAAAATCAACCAAGTTTAAAAGGCATGATCTGCCCTTGACAAAGCCAAACTGGGTTGGATCCAATGTCTGTAAGTCCCCTATATCTTTATTTATGAGTTCCATTATGATCCTCTCCATAGCTTTGCAGACTAGGCTTGTCAAGCTGATGGGGCGGTAATTACCAGGGTCAGTGGAGGCACCGCCTTTGTGAAGTGGGACCACAGTTGCCGTACGCCACTCCTTGGGTACGTATCCTGAGGTGTGAGGCTAAGATTAAACAGATGCCCTAACAGCGGGTTTAATTCCTCATTGAGTTCGTGGAGCACACAACCGGGAACACCATCTGGTCCCATATATGCTGTGTTTTTTTGCCTTGGAGAGAGCAGTTTTCACCTGAGCATTTGAGATGTGTGGGAGGTTACAATTCACTGGGATAGATATCTCTCCTTTTGGGGGGGAGGGGGGGGAGAAATTTGCACTGAACCAGTCAGCCAGTATGTTGGCAATGTCTGTTGGTTCAGTGATTTTTACATCATTTTGAACTAATTCTGAGCATATCTGAGAGTTTCCTCCCAGGTTTCTAACATAGCTAAAAAAGGCCTTATGATTGTCTTTCGAGTCCTTAGCGACTTTTCTTTCAAAATTTGCCTTGGATGATTTTATGAGCGATCATAGTTTTTTACTTATAGTGATCAAGGGTGTCTTCCCTTTTAAGGATTTTGCTCTGTCTTGTAGTAGCTTTCTCCTTTTATTGTAGAGCTTGTTAATGGCTGGGGTCCACCAGACTGGGCGCTTGCCTTTGGTGCAAAGAGTCTTTGTTTTGTTTGGGATTGCCTGATCCATGCAGTCCTGGAGGTGCTGATAGAAGGCAATTGTAAGTGATTCAGCTGTTTGGTTATGGTTTCCGCTGGCTCGGGTGCCTTGAAAGAAACCACACCAGTCTTAAGAAGTGTGAAGTTGGCTTTTGAGAAGTTCTTCACTGTGGTCTTTTTTATCTGGGGTGGGGGCGGGATGTGGACTTCCAGTGAGATTAGTTTATGATCTGATCTCACCAATGAGGGGTACACCTGTGGTGCTGAACACTGTGTCCCCATGTTCGTGATGATGAGATCTAGTATGTTTTCTCCTCTTGTGGGGATGGTGACTAGTTCCATGGCATTTGAGTTTATGAACTCTAGGAACCTTTGGGCTAGAGTGTTGGGGCTTGAGTAATGATCCCAGTCTATATTCGGGTAGTTGAAATCACCTAATATGATGGTGTTTGGAGATACATTTATCCCCTCGAGTGTTTTCAGGAAAGCTGTGTGATGTTCCTGAGTTTGAGAGGATGGCCTGTAACATGCTAAAAATTGCAGGGCAGTCTTTCCTACGGTTACTTGCACCTGGATGGTCTCCGATGCTTCGTACTTTGCCACCAACCTGGAAGTGTGGGTATCCTTGATGAATATGGATACCCCCCCTCCTTTCTTGGTGTGGCCAGGGTTTTGGGGCCGGAACGCATGATATGAGGTAAAACCTGATAGTGCCGGGGTGCTCTCAGGAGCCTTGAACCAGGTTTCAGTCACAGCACAGACATCGATGTTCTCCATACTGAGAAGGGCTTCGAGTGCGTGCATCTTGAGGTTTAGACTTCTGGCATTGAGCAGCATTAGCCTTAGTTTATTTTCTTTTTTGTGTTCTAGGGTGGTAGGTTTAGAATTTGAGCCTTGCCTAAAAAAGGCACTATGGGGGAGGCAAGAGCCTTTGCCAATATCCGGAAGCCCAGGGGTGACAGGTGCAAGCCGTCCCTTGCGAAGCAGCGTGGCTTGTCCAGCATGTCATCCCAGGCAGACAGACATTGGATCCCCTTTGAATGACACCAGAGATTAAGCCAATTATTAAAGCTGATCATCTTGTCTCTGTATTGTGGCATCATTCTTGGTGAAGGTAGGATACTGCTCAGGGTCAGGGTCATACCTGCCTGGGCTACATAATCAGAGAGCTCCTCTATGTCTCTTTTCATGTAGTCCAGGGAGGTACGTCTCAGGTCATTCACACCAGCATGGACAATGACTGAGTCATACTTGTACTTGCTGTTGAGTGACCGGAGTGCTTGCGTTATGTGGTGGATTCTAGCACCTGACAGGCAGCTTACTGTGACCTTCTCCTTACTCAGTCTGGTGAGTGGGATGTCAGTGTGTCTGACTATGGAGTCACCTATGACAAGTGTGTCTGGCATTGTGTTTGGCCTTAAGGGCTGTGACTGTTTGGCACACTGACTTTGTGGTCTATGTGTTGCATGTGTTGTGTCATGAGGTGGCAGTTGTTTGGGTGTCTGCTTTGGTGGCCTCTGATGTTTTGGTAGATTTTTGATCAGAGCCTCCGAGTATGTCTTTGTGTGTTTATGTGTATGATTTGAAGTTGTGATAGTACTATGTGAGACTGGGTTTGTGGTGTGTGTGGTTTCCTTCTCCTCCCGTCTGGTCTTGCCAGTCTTATGTTGAGAGAGCTCGGCCTCCAGTTTGGCTATATAGTTGCATCTCTCGCATGTATTTGTGGGAGAAGGAGAGGGTTGTCTGTGTTCATGAGGCAATTGTAACATTGCCTCAGTGTTCCCAGATTCACCATCTGGGCATGAGAGGACGCTAGCAACTGACCCCTCGACATGCTAGAAGGAGAGGACAAAGAATTTTCTGTTTATTGAGTTTGAAAAGACTTCGAGGGATGTGGATGATTGAAAGAGGGGTTTTAGGCTGGTGGGGTACTATGTATAATAAAAAGTGCTATAACAGAGTAGAAAGTACTTTAAGAGCAAGTGCAAGCTTCCCAGATAGATAATACATCTATCAGATAGAGAATAGGCTGTTTTGGTTAGAAGTAGAGTTCAAGAAGAGCTGTTCTAAGGGAAAAAATGAAGAGTTGACTTTAGGTAGCCTGAATAGTTTAACCCCAATTAACCGCCGCTGCTCTTGTGTGCTCCTGTGGCAACTTCGCGCTAAATTGGGTTAACGTGCGCTTTAGCGTGCTTTATAGCAGGGGTTGAAAAGAGCTGGGAATTGACCCAAAATTGCCAATGGACTACTAGTTTCCGGCTGATACCACTCCAAAATGGACAAATAGGCTGCTCAGTGCTTCCCACTCCCACTGGTAAACAAAGAAGCTTCCTTTCTTCCAAATAAGGATATGGAACAGTTACAGGAACCAAGACAAAGCCCAGAGATCAGCAAACTCTGATACTGGACTATTCTAGTTCAGTAAGGCAGGAAACAAGATATATATATATATATATATATATATATTTTTCAGAAACAGAGAAGAAAAACAGTCAATAAATGCTTTAAATGCTATAAATCGGCTAGCGCACTTGAGTGTGTAGCCTACAGATACAATTTGCAACAATTGGAAACTTAAAGTGCAAAAAACAGTTTAGACACAATAAATCAGTTTAAATGCAGTAGCAAACAGGCGAAAATGCAGTCGCTAGGCAGTAAACAGTAGAAAAGCCACAAAAATTATACTTATATCAAGAAAAAGTCACTCCTTTGCTCTCTGCTGCTTGAATCACTCTGCAGGACACCACGAGGAGCTGTGCTGAGTTAATATCAAGCTAAAAAGGAGCGCTTTAGCATGCTTTATAGCAGGGGGTTGAAAAGAGCTGGGAATTGACCCAAAATGGCCAATGGACTACTAGTTAAAGTTAAAGGTAATCCTTTAAGCAGTTTATCTTGTGCTTGTTTCTTTGCTGCTCATTTTTTCAGTGATCATGTCTTCCCCATGAAACAAGTAGATAGTTGTCAGGCAGCAGGTCTTTTTTGGATAAGAAACATTTTTACAAGTGGGGGTATTACACAGAGATTGCTACTTTCAGCATGTTACTTGGTAATTTTATAAAGCTGAATATAAATTATAATTAGAACTGCAATGCAAGGAGAAGTGGTTTGAGTTGAGTGCTGCTTGTTTTTTTTTTTTTTTTTATACTTGATTCTGAGTGGCATTCCAGTAATGTATTTAAAAAGTAATTTATTTTTTTCATGCATCACAACCTTTGTGTTTCCATCTAGATATTAAGTAAGTTGTCATGTAGCCAATGCATTGAAATATTTTTTTCTTCTACACTTCATTTTGTCTTGATTGGACTTTCGTAATGATGGTTTGGCACCCAGGGCAGCGTATTTAATTAAAGTTCCAGTTGTTGTGGTTTTGAGCATAGCCCCACCCTTTTCTAGTTGGCCACACACCTTCCCATTGGCCCCACCCATTCAGCTGTCTCCTGCAGTCTACCCACCACTGGAACTCACTGACCTGTCAAGCCACAAAATGGACATTGTTAGAGTTTCCACAGTTTCCTGTTCCTTCCCTTGCTGGGCAACTCCAACTGAACATTTGTACTAGTTTCCTACTGAAGGCTTTAAATTATCTTCATATGGCAACTGATCAGATGTTTCCTTCTCCAATGGTTTAATTTGGGGATTCATTATTCTATCCTGCTCTAGTGTTGTCAGAGTTAGATTTTCTACACTGAATCCTTCACTTTGCAGAAATCCATAAACTCAGATGTGAGAGTGTTCGATCTCGCCGTTTGTTCTTACACCTGGGTTCGGAGCCGATCCTCGGCTCCGTGTCGGCCGCTTGCAAGCTCTGCATCGAGAAGAAGCTCGAGACCAACCTAACTCCCACAATCCCCCTCTGCCTTTACCTCAGATCTAGTTTGCCGCTGCAGCTCGTCAGATCACTTTGATGAGCTCGAGCAACCTTAAGCTAAGATTTATATATTTTTTCTTGTATTTCTAAGAATTTCTTTTTCTAAAAAGTTATTTAAGAGACTGTGTGTGTGTGTGTTATAGTTTCGAGGAATCCTCGGTTCCATATAAAGTTATTTAAACTTTATTAGAGTTTTCCCTCGGGGCCTAACTCCACCCTTTACTGGATTGACTACCGGATTGACCCTTTTACTGGATTTGACTAATTTACCGGAATAGACATATCTTACTGGACTTGACTTGTTTCTAACTTTAAGATGCCTGAGAAAGCTAAATCTGGGTTTAAACATTGCCAATGTGGGCAAAAGATGTCAGTGACTGACAATCATAGTTCCTGCGTCTACTGTCTTGGCCCTCTCCATCTGCAAGAAGACTGTTCAATTTGTCATTCTTTCAGTGGAAGGGTCATGACAGATAGGCGCAGGAAACTTATGGATAGGGGTCTTTTAAAACCTACATTTCAGGAGGCTCTGGATGCTTCAGACCAGGCATCCAAATCCTCGAAGGAATCGAAGACGTCGGAGCCCAGGTCATCGGCTCCGAGCTCTTCAGTTAAAGTTCGATCACCGGTTCCACAGACTTCGGGACCGAGTGTTCAACTGTTGTCAGTTTCCGAGCCTCAAGTCTTGGAACCGGTGACGGAGCTCCTCCCCGACACTGTTGAGGTCGGCTCCGTCTTCGATTCCTTCGACGCTCTTCCAGACCCTCTCCGACACTGATGTAGACCGCGGTGCAGAAGTTAATGGAGAATACGGCCTTATCCAAACTCATCTCGGTCTCCTCTCAGTTGGTGTCGAGACTCGAAGGCCTTCCCTTATCTCCATCTGTTCCTCCTCCGAGACCTGTCCAGTCTTCGGAGCCGGAAGAGGCTGACCTGCTGATTGTGGAGTCCTCGGTGCCAGAACCGTCCTTCTCTCGGTCGGCTCCGTTCACCTCGACTCCGTCGGATCCGGTACCGGAGTCTCGGAGCCGAAGATCCATCCTTGGTTCCGGGACCGAGAGTCGGACTGATGTTTCGGTTCCGACACTCCCTCTCGGGGCCTCGGCTCAGATCGACTCGGCTCCGTCCTCGGGGTCGATGCCTTCGGTGCCTGTCTCGGGGATTCTTCCCATTTCGTCGGAACCGGGAGATACCTCGACTTGGGACCCGGGGGCCTTCGACCTCATGAGGAAGGTGTTGTCTACCCAGACAACCACATCAGCAGAAACAGCTTCTCCTCCCCATAAAGGACCGTTATCCTCCTCTGCACCCACGGCTACATCTAAGTGTCGAGCACCTGTGTCTCAGCCACCCCTGGAGGGTGTCCCCTCTTCCTCGGAGGCTTCTTCGGATGCCCCCCCCCGAAGAAGTCCGTAGGAAAAGATTGTGTAAGAGGAGACACTTAGATTCTCCACAAGAATCATTGACATCGGACACTGACTTGGATGAGTCAGAAGGGTCCCCAAAGTCACCCTCAGAGGATGTCTCTTTTTCTGACATCCTGGAGATCCTAAAGCAGAGAGGTGATTGGCAATCCCTCCCCCCTTCTGAGGATGAGTCAGTTTTGCTGAAGGCATTCGGTGCTCGCCCTTCCTCCTCCTGGGTCACTCCACCCTTCGATGAGTTGATGGAGCTGATTGCTCGAAGGGCGTGGGAGACGCCTGACACGGTGGAGCCAGTCCCTAGAAAGCCTAACAAGTATATTACTGCCCCTCAGGATAAGGCTTATCTAACAAAGGGAGTGCCAGTGGACGCTATGGTGGTGGCAGCGGCCACGAAAAAGGAGATGTCGGAATCTTCCTCATCTGTCCATCCGCCTAACAAAGATTCTAGGACTATGGACAGGTACGGGAAGCGCATTTTTAGTTCAGCGGCTTTTTCTATGCGATCCCTGAACTATTTGACCCACTTCACACAGCTACAGAGGGATCTAATCAAAGAGTTGGGAGATACCCTCCAGGGTACTACAGATGCTGCTGTTTCAGAGAAAGTTACAGCACATCTCAATACCCTCACATCCATTGTAAACTCGTCCATGAGGCTGATCTCATACGCAGCCGAAGGATCGAGTAGGGCAGCAGCTTCAGCGATTGCTCTTCGTAGACAATCCTGGATGCGCTTATGTTCATTTGCGGAAGCCTTCAAGTCTTCCTTTACTAACGCCCCATTTGATGGTGCCACTCTCTTTGGCCCCAAAGTAAAGGAGACCCTTACCCGTGTGAGCAGGAGGGGAAGACTCTGTCGGCTGTCGGAGTCCGGTTTGCCACCCCACGCAGACCGTACCCCGAAGGGCAACGCAGTGGAAAATGTGGTTTCAAAACCCCAAGGATCTTTCCCAGGCACACAGGGTGATGCCCCTCTAGAGGCAGAGGAGGGGCAGAGGTGGAAGACGCCGCCTGGCGGCAGAGGGGTCCGCAAAACCAAGGTGACAGGGATACACCCCTGGAAAACCTTTCCAGCACTCCTGAGAGGAGGCCCAACTGTCCTGCTCTGGAGGCAGTTGGGGTCGCTAGCTTTATACCCTCAGGCCTGGCAAAATCTTACATCAGACAACTGGGTAAAAGCGTTGTTACCAGAGGCTACAGAATACCCTTCCTATTGCCCCTATTCCGAAGAGAAGACTCCCAGATGTACCGCCCATCTGCGAGACCCGCAGCTATAGAAATTTCAAAGCTGCTAGAAAAAGAGTCATCCAACCAGTCCCAGCGGACCAAAGAGGATTCGGGACTTACTCAAGGTTCTTTTAGTTCCAAAGAAGACAGGGGACTGGAGGCCGATTCTGGACCTAAGCAACCTCAATACCTTCACAAGAAAGAAAAGTTCGAATGGTCACGCTTCAATCGATCCTTCCATTTTTACAGAAGGACGACTGGATGTGCTCAATAGATCTGAAGGACGATACTACCACATCAAAATGGCCAGGGCGCCCAGGGATCACTTGCACTTCCGGCTGGGAGCCAGCCACTTTCAGTTTCGAGCCCTGCCCTTTGGTCTGACCTCAGCCCCCAGGGTTTTCACCAAATGCATGGCAGTGGTAGCTGCCTCACCTGAGACGCCTGGTATTCCAGGTGTTTCCGTATCTGGACGACTGGCTCCTTTCTGCCACCACCCAGCCAACTGATTCAGGCCAGGGATTACACTCTACAGCTTTGTGTTCACCTCGGAATTTCCGTAAATTTCGAAAAATCTTCACTACAGCCATCACAGCATATCTCATTCATAGGAGCAGAATTGGATACGCATCATTTAATTCTAAGGCTTCCTCCAGAAAGGATAGCCTCACTACAAAGCCACATATCTCTTCTTCTGTCATCCAGAAAATCCCCAGCAAAACTGGTTCTGAAGGTTTTCGGTCTCATGGCAGCTTCTCTCATTGCGATACCATTGGGAAGACTGCACATGAGAGTTCTACAATGGCTACTGTTTGCACAATGGTCGTTCCAACATCTACCTCTGACACACGAAATTCTGATCACAAACACATGCAAATCACACCTAGCCTGGTGGCTTCAGACTTGCAACCTTTCAAGCGGAAGACCATTTGTGCTACCCACGCCGACATCTACGGTGACCACGGACGCTTCCCTGATAGGGTGGGGGGGGCATCTTTCAGGGACAGACAGTCCAAGGCGAATGGACCAATTTAGAGTACAATCTGCACATAAATGTTCTAGAGTTGAGGGCAGTGTTTCTAGCGTTGCAACACTTTGCTCCCCTTCTTCCTCTAGGGACTATTGCAGTTCAGACGGACAACATGTCCGTAGTCTGGTACATAAACAAACAAGGGGGAACCAAGTCTTATCAGCTATGCAGAGAGGGCATGAGAATCTGGCAATGGGCGGAGTCCACGGGTCGCTTTCTGATCGCAACGCATATCCCGGGGTCATCCAACGTCATAGCCGACAGGCTGAGCAGAGCTATCCTGTTGCCTCACGAGTGGTCCCTCAAACAGTCAGTTGCGAAGAAGATTTTTCGCAAGTGGGGCCAGCCTTCCTGCGATCTTTTATGCCTCCAATGAACGCCAAATGCAGGAGCTACTTTGCCCTATTACCCCTCCAGGGAAGTCCCCAGGACGCTGGTGCACGATTGGCCCCCGGGTCTCCTGTATGCTTTTCCTCCTTTTCCCCTGATTGCAAAGTTTCTGCAGAAAGCCAACAACCTGCAAAGGACGATTATCCTCATTGCCCCATTCTGGCCTCGTCAAATTTGTTTCCCCTTTCTTCTGGCACACTGCATTCGGGGACCCTGGACCCAGAGCCAGATCTACTGACCCACTCGTCAGGGGCTCCCCACCCCTCGCTCTTGTCACTCCATCTAGCAGCTTGGCTGCTTCCCTACTTAGCCAGGTCTGATCTTCTTTCACCTGCAGTTCAGAATATACTAGTGGCTTCTCATAAAGCTTCCACTACAAAGACCTACACTAGTAAATGGAAGCGTTTTGTATTCTGGGCAAATACACAGCAATTGGACCCTGTCATAGCTCCTTTAAACAAGATCTTGGAGTTTTTAACAGAATTGTTCCATCAAGGAGCTTCTCCTGCCACTTTAAGAGTGCAATTGGCTGCCATTTCCAACTTTCATGTGGAAGAATGTGGGGCACCGATTATGGCTCACAGACTTTGTAAGGCCTTTTAAAAGGATCTTTCCATATTAGACCACCAGTTAGAACTCCTACATCTCCTTGGAATCTAAACCTTTTATTATCTAAATTGATGTTACCTCCATTTGAGCCAGCCTCCTCTTGTCCATTGAAGTATTTGTCGTGGAAGACTCTCTTTTTGGTAGCCATTACATCCGCTAGGCGAGTGTCTGAGCTTCAGGCTCTTTCCATTAAACACCCTTATCTAATTTTTCACTCTGACAGAGTATCTCTTCGACTAATCCATCCTTTCTCCCCAAAGTTTACTCTATTAATAACATTAATCAATCCATTGAACTGCCTACCTTTTTCAAAAATCACTCCAATAAATTGGAGTATATGTTACACAAGTTGGATGTTCATAGACAACTTAGATTTTACTTGGATAGAACAAAGGATCACAGGAAATCTGATCAACTTTTTGTAGCTTTTGCTGACAGCAGGAAAGGTGTAGCAGTTACTAAACGAACCCTTTCCAAATGGCTAACTGATTGTATTATATTCGTTTATGATTCTTCAAAACAAACTTTACCTGTCAAACCCAAGGGACACTCTACAAGATCAGTGTCTACATCCCTGGCTCATGCAGCTCGCTTACCATTAGACACTATTTGTGCAGCTGCTACTTGGTCTAAACCACATACATTCATTTCTCATTACAAGGTAGACAGGGTTTCTAGGGACAGGGCAACCTTTGGTTCCACTGTGCTCAAGAACGTTCTCCCGTGAGTTCCTCAGGAACATGGAGCTAGGGACGCTACCCAGGTGTAAGAACAAATGGCGAGATCGAACACTCTCACATTTAGAAGTTATGTCCTTACCATAACGTTCCATGTGGAGTGTTCATCTCGCCTTTGTTCTTACATTCCCCCCCTCCCACCCTCAGGAAGAACGTACAGTTTGGTGCCTGGTCTGGCTTATTTGGCTTCTGCATTTGCAGTGGTTGTGTATATATGTATATCTTGTATATATATATGGATAAGTGTTCTTATAGTTATGTTGTTTTTGCATGAATGTGTTCTCTCTCTGACTTCTGGTTTGCTTGCAAACTAGATCTGAGGTAAAGGCAGAAGGGGATTGTGGGAGTTAGGTTGGTCTCGAGCTTCTTCTCGATGCAGAGCTTGCAAGCGGCCGACACGGAGCCGACGATCGGCTCTGAACCCAGGTGTAAGAACAAAGGCAAGATGAACACTCCACATGGAACGTTATGGTAAGGACATAACTTCTAATTTCTTTAACATCTTCACTAATAATCCTCCTTTCTGCTTTTCCTCTTTGTTTTCTTATTTTTGTATTGTATAATTTTCCATATCCAGGTGCCTTTGCCTGCATCTCTCTTCAAATGTCTTTGGTGCTGCTGTTTTTGCATTGATTAGCTTTGCATAAATATTGTATCATATTAAATGTCTTTTTTCTTCCCCATGTCCATATTATTTCTTCAAATATCTCCTGCTCCTCCTGTTTCTTCTTACATGGGGGGCTCATTGTTCCATCACACTGTGATATGACCTGTGTTAGACTTTCTACACTAAATCCTTCACTTTGCAGGTATATGATAACTTCTGCTTCTGTTTAACTTCTGCTTTACTTATCTTTTTTTTTTTTTACGTTCCCGCTTTGTGATCTTATTTTTTTGTATTGTGAAATTTTCCATATCTGGGTGCCTTGGCCTGTATTTCTCTCCAAATATCTTTGGGCCTGCTTTTTAGTTTTGATTAATATTTCTTTTTGCTTTGCATTACTCTTGCATCATATCAGATCTCTTTTTCACACTTCCTCAATTGCTTCTTTTTCCAACAGCTCAGGGTTCATTGGTTTATGTAATATTTTTCATAAATCTGTTGTAGTAATGAGCACAAACTTGCATTTGAAGCTTTTGACAGTTTTCTTGTGCAAGTATTTTTCTTTCACTAATTTCTCTCAATCTTTTTGTATGCCTTCGGTCTAGAGACATTCTGGGCTTCTTGCATAATAGCAACAGTATATAATTTCTTTCTTATCCTCTGTAGCCCAGTCTGTCATTTTTATGGCACTTTTTTTAGCCTCTCAGTTTTTATGATTTTAGTGGACTACTACTTCTTTCTATAACAGAGGGTGCCCATCCTCCCCCTTAATGTGGCCTAACCCCATTGTAGGAATGTTTCTGTGACTTGAGGATGCGTCACTGTCATGTTTTTCCAGTCAATCAATGCGCCTACCAGGACTGGGCACTTTTTATCCTGGGACTTGTGCCCCCAGCCGTCTTTTTCATTTTATAACCTACATCTGTCCATGATATATGCTGTATAAAATACTTTCTATATAGCAGTGTCGCCTTGGTGAGATTTTGTAAAAAAAAAAAAAAAAGTGCACCTCATGAAGATGCTCGCCATGACTTGAGGATGAATTCTTTTCCAGCGATACTACTCTCTTATTTGCTGATTTTATCATCTTTCAATTTGGACCCTTTGTTTCTGTAGAGGAAGCCTAATGTTTTCTGAGTTTTCTTGATGGTCTGGTATTAATTGTATTTTAAGTTACTATCAATTAAAATACCAAGAAGCTTTTATGTTGGAAACTGTTTCATTTGAGGTATTGTTTGCAAATATGCGATGTTGAAGGACTGTTTCTCTGCTGACAAATATTTGAGTAAAAACAGCATTATTATTTATTTATTTATTTATTTTTTTTTAACCATTTAAAAGTAGTTAGTAGTCATCTGGCGAAGCGTTAGTTGAGGAAAAAGAGACCTGGGTTATCTTTTGGAGTACCAGTATACTTTGTGCAAAGCGTATGAGCATGGCATTCTCTGCACATTGTACTATGGAGGCTTTTTTGATAGCTTCATGAAGATTATTAGTGAATATTTTGAGTAGTACAGGGCCTAGAAGAGCTCACTGAGGTACACCAACAGAGACAGACAGGGGCAAGATCTCGTTTCCATTATATAGTCTGGAGTCTGTTGGTGAGATAGCTATGGAACCAGCTAAGGGGTGGTGAGCGGGAGGGTCCTATAGAGAATAGTTCACGGAGGAGGATTTGAGGTGAAACTGTGTTAAATGCTTTTGACATGTCTAAGGAGAGGGAGGGTACTAAGTTGCCAGTGTTTCTATAAGAGTTTATGATTTTGGTAAAATGGAACAAAGCATTAGTGGTGCTGTGGTGAGGTCGGAAACCATGGTGAGTGTTGGAGAGGAGATTGTTATTATGAAGATGGGAAAAGAGTTGGGAATGAATGCATCTTTGTAGTATTTTGGAGAGTGGAGATAAAATGGCTACAAGTTGGTAATTGGAGAGGTCATTTAGAGGTATGTTGTGGGATTTTTTTTCAGATGGCAGGGACATAGCTTTCTGTAATTCATTGGTTTGTGAGTATAGATACAGGGTTATAGCATCTGCAGAAATTCTGAGATATTCTGGTGGCAGGTTATCAGCAGCTGGTGAGGAATGTTTTAGTTTTAGGAGGTGTTTTTTGATAGAACCTGGTAGGTACTGGTTGGAGGGAGAGAGGATTTTGATGATGATTAGTACTGTTTGGGATGGTAAGGCTGGTGAGTGTTTAAGTAGGGAGAGGACAGAGTGCATGAAATGTGTGCTGAATTGGGTAGGTATAGGAACTGAGGTTTTTTTCCTCTTTTTCAAACACCTTTATTGAATTATTACTTGGGACATAGGCAAATTTACATTCATATAAACGTAAGCACATTATAATTAAAATAAACATTTTACTTCACATATATTGTTATGTATCATATAACCTAAGCAACATTACGTAAATTATTCAATTCCTGCTTTTCTTTTTAAATAAGAAACATCTTTATTAAACAGTCATTTACTACATTGGCAATCAGACATTTATACAAATGAAAACAAACCACACTGACACAATCCTAGTTGCAAGCATTTTACATCACAAACCATACTGATGCACTCCCAGTTGCAAATATTATACATTACTTGTAATCTACCCAATCTTTTTCAGTTAGAAATAGGGACTGAGGTGTTGGTGGTAGTTGGTGACGGCCTGGGTCGTAATAGTCTGACTGCATGCCAGAAAAGCTTAGGGTTCTATTGGTGGTTGTCTTGGAGCTTGGAAAGGTATTTAGTTTTGTCTGATGCTACTTTTTATTTAGAAAAGTTCCTAAGCTATCTAAAATATTGCCATCTTGTGGTGTATTGTCAGTAGATCATGCCTTCTGATCTGTTTAGCATGAGTTGCCTGGTTTCTCTTGGGTCAGGGTTGGATTTGATTTGTTTTGATCAGATAGAAGTTAGTTTGTTTAGTATGTTAAGGAATGTGCTGTTAAAGTGAGTGCCTTCTGGGGATTAAGTGGTTTAGAATATCCCAGTTGTTATTTGTTGAGGTATCAAATAAAGTTGTCTTTATTGAAGGAGGAAAGTGTATGCACATTATTAAAGATTATGTTTATGTTTATTTTATTTTATTTTATTTAACATTTGTTGACTGGGAAAGTCCAACTAGGTTCCACAGATCCTGTTTTCAGCGGAGGCCCGAGGAGAAATACTCCAGAATGTGCATTATTAGATTGATAGATGGTCACGGATGGTGTTGGTTAGGCAGCCAGGCGTGTTAATTTTGTTAGGGGTAGTGGTGAGGATCCAGTCTAATGCAGGCTTCCTGTTACTGCATTTGTCTATCTAAGTAGCAGTATTGATAATTTGGGTAAAAGCAAAGAGATTGATGGGGAGTATGGGAGAGTCAGGGTTAATAATAATAATAATCGCCTATGATGATGGTTTCCTTGTTGATATTATGAGAGATCCACTACAGGATTTCCTCTAGTAATAGGATATTGTTTCCAGGAGGGATATAGATTGCAGTGATGCATATGCTTTTTTGTTTGCTGTTTTGCAAAGGGGGGGGGGGTGGAGAATTATTTCAGCACTGGGAAAGTTGGCGTTGGTGAGGGGATAGGAAGGGATTTCAAAGTGTTTTTTTGTGTATCATAGCCACACAGTCAACTTTCTTTTGTTGTATTGTCATTTCTAATGATGACATAGCCTGAGGGGATACAACGAAAAGAAAAGGAACCGGAACCAACAACACCAAAATACTCAGAAAATACTCCAGTTCCAGTAGGCAATATGTGACAATAGTTGACAGATGATTCACAATAAAAATGTTCACGAATCCACCAGGTAGCAGAAATACTTTTAATAAACAGCAATAAAAAACGAGTTGAGCGCTTTCATCTAAAAATAATAGACTTCATCAGAACACTTGGCTACAATGAATGGTGGCTTATATACTCTTACACATGCCTGCAATAAAGTAATTAAAATCAATTGGCTGCAAATATTTTAACTCTTGACGTGCTACCACTGGAAATTTGACTAATGCATGCTTACTTTAAAGTTTATAAGATACTGTTGTAGATTTTAACATAAGTTAATTCTACATAACAATTTTTTTAAAAATTTCTAATAGTATGGTCATATAATATAAACAATCTACAGAACTATTGTGAAACTAATGCTACATTACTGTCAACTTGTAGTTATGAGGACCATGACAATTGAAAAGGTTATCTGTGTAATGAGTACTAAATCTGTTATTATACACCCAGAGGGATATGAAATACAATAATATAACTTAACCATATATAATATAAAAAATTACAATATAAAGTGCATAGTGCTTTGTGCAAAAAAGATGACATATAAGTGATACATATTAAAATGACATATATTAAATACATGCTTGTTGAATAAACAACATGAAATATTAAAATTGATGGACTTTTTTACTTTTAAGTACATCTATATTCTCCTGTCATCCAACATAGGTTTTATAGATATGTAATCGTTTAATCCCGGAGAGACAGTGGCATTTAATTTGACTTGCCACCATACCTCCCTTTCGCCTATTTTTTTCTTTAAATTACCCCCTCTAGTGTTGACATAGACAATTTCTAAAATACCAAATAAAAATCTATCACAAATATTACTATCCTTCAAATGTTTGCACAAGGCATTTTTTTCATCTCCCTTTCTAATACAATAATAGTGGTCATAGATCCTATTACGGAGGCATCTCTCAGTTTTGCCTACGTAATAAGAATTGCATTTGGTACAAGTTGCCAGGTATATTAACCCTGATGTTCTACAATTTCCTTTCTTAAAGTTTATACTTGTATAATTTGTATCCTGTAATGTTATTGAGGGTCTGAGATCAATGTATGTGCACTGATTGCAATTTCCACACTTAGTAGTACCCTTAATACCATCTCGTATTACTACTTTGTCATTTTTCCTTCCGAATTCCATCTTTAAATTGCTTGCATTACTATACACAAATCTTGGTCTTTCCCCCATAATGTTTAAAATATTCATGTCTGCACTGAAAATGTTCCAGTGTTTTTCCATAATAGCCTTGATGTCATTGGAATTATGCCCAAATTGGAGTATACATGCCCCTCTATATTCATTCTCTGTGTTCTGGTTCCCATTTGTCTGCACTGTACAGACCTCCTCATTTAAGCCTAAAATAGCCTGATATCTAGTATTTCTATTACTCAAGACATACTGTTTTAATTCAGTAATTAGACTATCGGGGTACCCTCTCACTCTGAACATATTTCCTATCAAATTTAGTTCAGTTTGCAAGTCTAATATTTCAGAGGTCATTCTTGCTGCTCTTATAAATTGGCCTTTTACTATACTTTTTTTCTGTTTATATGAATGACAACTCTGATAATGGAGATATGAGTTACTGAATGTATTCTTCCTGTATATTTTGGACGTAAATCTATTATTGTTTATGTGGATCTCCGTGTCAAGATACGATATGGATGTCTTGCTTGAATTGATGGTAAATTGCAGGTATTCACACCTGCTATTTAAGTATGTGATAAATTCTGATAATTTGTCAAGACTCCCTTTCCATATCAAAAACAAATCGTCCAAAAATCTGGTGTATAAATCTATATATTTGCACCAGTCACTGTTTAAGATGTATTCTTTCTCCCAATCCAGTAAAAATAAATTGGCAAATATGGGGGCGCAAGCCGCCCCCATAGCTACCCCTTTACATTGTCTATGGTACTCCCCTTCAAAATATACATAATTATATTTTAATACAATGTCTGTAAATTCCATGATTAAATCTTTTCTGGCAAGGTCAACCACTCCTAAAGCGTCAATACTGTTACTGAATCTACGTAGGCCTTCTTCGATGGGTATGCAAGAGAACAAGTCTACCACATCGATAGTCACCATAATAATTCCATAATAATAATAGCCACCATCGTAGGTATTCCCAAAGTGCACAAAAATGTTCTAGACCCCCCTTTTCGGCCAATTATATCAGGGAACAAATCTAAAACTTTTGTATTTGGCAAGGTAGTGGACAAATGGTTAAAATCCAGTTATAACAAGGTCCAACACCTACTGAAGGATTCGTGGGATTTCCTAAGAAGATTGACACCTAATTTGTGTAAATCTGGAATTATTATGGTGACTATCGATGTGGTAGACTTGTTCTCTTGCATACCCATCGAAGAAGGCCTACGTAGATTCAGTAACAGTATTGACGCTTTAGGAGTGGTTGACCTTGCCAGAAAAGATTTAATCATGGAATTTACAGACATTGTATTAAAATACAATTATGTATATTTTGAAGGGGAGTACCATAGACAATGTAAAGGGGTAGCTATGGGGGCGGCTTGCGCCCCCATATTTGCCAATTTATTTTTACTGGATTGGGAGAAAGAATATATCTTAAATAGTGACTGGTACAAATATATAGATTTATACACCAGATTTTTGGACGATTTGTTTTTGATATGGAAAGGGAGTCTTGACAAATTATCAGAATTTATCACATACTTAAATAGCAGGTGTGAATACCTGCAATTTACCATCAATTCAAGCAAGACATCCATATCGTATCTTGACACGGAGATCCACATAAACAATAATAGATTTACGTCCAAAATATACAGGAAGAATACATTCAGTAACTCATATCTCCATTATCAGAGTTGTCATTCATATAAACAGAAAAAAAGTATAGTAAAAGGCCAATTTATAAGAGCAGCAAGAATGACCTCTGAAATATTAGACTTGCAAACTGAACTAAATTTGATAGGAAATATGTTCAGAGTGAGAGGGTACCCCGATAGTCTAATTACTGAATTAAAACAGTATGTCTTGAGTAATAGAAATACTAGATATCAGGCTATTTTAGGCTTAAATGAGGAGGTCTGTACAGTGCAGACAAATGGGAACCAGAACACAGAGAATGAATATAGAGGGGCATGTATACTCCAATTTGGGCATAATTCCAATGACATCAAGGCTATTATGGAAAAACACTGGAACATTTTCAGTGCAGACATGAATATTTTAAACATTATGGGGAAAGACCAAGATTTGTGTATAGTAATGCAAGCAATTTAAAGATGGAATTCGAAGGAAAATGACAAAGTAGTAATACGAGATGGTATTAAGGGTACTACTAAGTGTGGAAATTGCAATCAGTGCACATACATTGATCTCAGACCCTCAATAACATTACAGGATACAAATTATACAAGTATAAACTTTAAGAAAGGAAATTGTAGAACATCAGGGTTAATATACCTGGCAACTTGTACCAAATGCAATTCTTATTACGTAGGCAAAACTGAGAGATGCCTCCGTAATAGGATCTATGACCACTATTATTGTATTAGAAAGGGAGATGAAAAAAATGCCTTGTGCAAACATTTGAAGGATAGTAATATTTGTGATAGATTTTTATTTGGTATTTTAGAAATTGTCTATGTCAACACTAGAGGGGGTAATTTAAAGAAAAAAATAGGCGAAAGGGAGGTATGGTGGCAAGTCAAATTAAATGCCACTGTCTCTCCGGGATTAAACGATTACATATCTATAAAACCTATGTTGGATGACAGGAGAATATAGATGTACTTAAAAGTAAAAAAGTCCATCAATTTTAATATTTCATGTTGTTTATTCAACAAGCATGTATTTAATATATGTCATTTTAATATGTATCACTTATATGTCATCTTTTTTGCACAAAGCACTATGCACTTTATATTGTAATTTTTTATATTATATATTGTTAAGTTATATTATTGTATTTCATATCCCTCTGGGTGTATAATAACAGATTTAGTACTCATTACACAGATAACCTTTTCAATTGTCATGGTCCTCATAACTACAAGTTGACAGTAATGTAGCATTAGTTTCACAATAGTTCTGTAGATTGTTTATATTATATGACCATACTATTAGGAATTTTTAAAAAAATTGTTATGTAGAATTAACTTATGTTAAAATCTACAACAGTATCTTATAAACTTTAAAGTAAGCATGCATTAGTCAAATTTCCAGTGGTAGCACGTCAAGAGTTAAAATATTTGCAGCCAATTGATTTTAATTACTTTATTGCAGGCATGTGTAAGAGTATATAAGCCACCATTCATTGTAGCCAAGTGTTCTGATGAAGTCTATTATTTTTAGATGAAAGCGCTCAACTCGTTTTTTATTGCTGTTTATTAAAAGTATTTCTGCTACCTGGTGGATTCGTGAACATTTTTATTGTGAATCATCTGTCAACTATTGTCACATATTGCCTACTGGAACTGGAGTATAGCCTGAGGGGAGAATTTCTGGTCTTTAGTAACTGGTTACTGTGGCTATTAGTATGTCATGAGTGCATGAGGCATGTAAGTCGGGTAGTTTATGTAGATTCTCCTAAGATTTAAGTTGATCAGACATGGACTATTACCTTGGTTGAATGGAAGAGGGGTAGTAAGGGTAGCCGAGGTGGCAGAGCTGCAAGTGTGTAAAAAAGGTCAAGGATTAGGGTGTTTATCACCATCAAGAGCAAGTTTAGATGAGAGTTGTTTAGTGAAATAATTTTTATATTTTGTTTTCACATTTAGGTGTTTTGGAAGGTAAATTATTGTAATGTTTACGTTTTTTTACTAAATCTTCCAACTTTCCTAAGCTTTTGAGACTTTGCTACATTTTTTTCTCGTATGTTGTTGACTATTTCTTATAATTATGTTCTCTGAACTGTGTTTAAACAGGATACTTCCCTTTCCAAACGAATAGAAGAAGTAAAGTCAATATTTGTTGAAACAAAAGGGAAAGGATCTTTCACTGAGGTGAGTACTGTACAACACTAAAATTGTGTAACAATGCTCGAATCACTTTATTGTTATTATTATGTATATTTTTAGCTATTCACATTTTGACTGAACCAGCAACATCTCAGCAGCTGTACAGTGGGCTGTTGGCACCCATGTTATGCTCTCTTTCTCCTAGGGTCCGAGGTAGTTGGTGATCATTTAAAATAAAATGGGCTGTAAAAACTAGAAAGCAGAACAAGTTAGAATATCAGACACATCACCTGCAGCATATCATAGATGTAATTATGAAAAACAGTATGAATTAAATATAATCTTAGTTAAAAAAAAACAGTGGAGCAGAAATTGATAGATGCTTTTAGAGCTGCCTAGTCCATGAGAGAACAAGGTTACACTTACAGTGCTCCATACCTGGTAACTGGTGATAAGAGCCAAAGGAAGGCTGAGAGGAAGCTAGTGTTCGTTCCCATAAGGCAAGTGTAAGTGAAGGATTAATATGTGTTAAAGTTTACACATTTAATGAGCATCTGCTTCCAGAGTAGTTAAGCAGATATGTTTGTAAAGCCTATCTGTTCATCATTTTTGTCTCTTTCATTTCCCCCCTCCATGCACAAATAACATCAAGCTGTTTTTTGTCATTTGTGTCCACCACCACACAGAAAGTCACTGACATGGAAGTAAAAGCTGACCAGAGGGAGGGGGACATAATTATTGCAGCAATGGAGGAGTCTGTGCCTTGGCTAATATCTGTATGTGTGAGCAATGAGGACATTTCTGCTTAGACCTTAACTTGACCTTCTTGTGGCAGATGCAGGCACCCATGTCGCCACTAGAGTTGCATGTGCTCTGTCTTTGCGAATGAATGATTCTGTACACTCAAAAATGAGGATTGCCATCACCACCTTGACAAGTCAGGCCCATGTCCCTTGTTGATGCCTGCAGCTCTGATACTTTCCCAGGCCTTTTCATACGATGTTCTTTCCAATATTCCATTTACTTATGTGTCAAACTGCTGAAACTAATTGGCCTCTAGATCCCAGAGCCAGTGACTGGGCCACCAGTGGGGGGGGAAGGGGGCATGGCAGCTGTTCTCCATGCTTCAGGAACACTGTCAGTGGGAGGCTAAGGTTAAATAAGCGTACAAGGGATTCATCAGTACAGAGCATCATAATAACAAGAAAACTGTCTGGTATGTTGCCTGGACCTATAGAGTTAGCATTGTTTGTTTTGGAGTTGTTGTCTAATGTTCTGTGGTGGTCATGGGTGGGGATATTGATTTAAGTGATGTGGGAGTGAAAGCATGAAACGCCATAAAGATTTTTTTTTTAAACAAGAAACATCTTTTATTAAATGATCACTTATAAGCAATCATACATTTATGAAAACAAGCCAAATTGACATTTTTAGTTGCAAAGATTATAGTCTATGCAGTCATTGTCAGTCAAACATGGATGGTGCAGCGGTTTGCATTGTTGCCTCACAGCAAGAGGTAATCTGGTTTGATTTTCAGCTGGGATACCTTCTTTGTGAAGTCTGCATGTCCTCCCTGCGTTTGTGTGGATTTCCTCCAGGTGCTCTGGTTTCCTCCCACATTACAAAGACAAGCATCTGGAGAGTTTCTCCCTAGGCCTTCGCTGAAAATTGGTTCGTTCAAAGTCGGACTTTCCCGATAAACAAATGTTAAAATAAATAAACAAAATTACATAGCGCATTCAAATCCTACCTTCTTTTAAACCTCATTCACTCCTCCAAAACGTTATTCTTTGTGTTGTTCCAACAGTTTCCGTTTTTTTCTCTGTAATTTGCTCCTACCCTTTTCTACAGTTTTCATTTCCAGTTGTTTTCTCTCTTTTACTATAGTCACTTCTAATACAGTTGGTTTAGTCTTTGATTTCCATTTTCTAGTAATTATTTTTTTTGGCACCTCCTTAATTAGACTCAGCACGGCCTTACTATGTCTTGGCAATTCTGATTCTGTATCGTAGCTCAGAAAAATCATTTTCTTAGTTTTACCAATTTGCTGACCCAGTATTTCCTGATAGAGTAGTCTGCGAGGATTTTTTTTAAGTCTGACAACTGATTACACTCCCAGAAAATGTTTCCAGTTACCTCTTCCTCCATCACACCACCACCATTTACTATCTACCTGAAGAAAAACATTTGGAGTCTACTTGGGGTAAAAAAATACCAATGTAAACACTTCCAAGCAAAGGTACAAAATTTTCTAGACTTTGTTGCATATTTTGGAGTCATATACCCCATTGTTTCTTTGTGAATTGCTTGTTCAATTTCTCTTTCCATCCTTTCTAAGCTCCTCTGATTCTACTTGTTTCTTGCTATCTGTATCTATGTTACAGCAGTTCTAGTTTCTCAGTTTTTGTATTATCTTTTGTTTAATCTCTTCCTACACATCCTTAACTGCCACAACAGACTCCATTTCAGTCCATACTCCTAATTACTTAATTTTATTAGGTCTTCATAAATATGGATATTGCTGAACCAGTTCTGTGTGGGGGCATAATTTGCAGCTATTGCCTTTATTTTAGCTTCATTCATTTTTTTCTCCTGAAAGACCTGAAACTGTCTCATATTGTTCCATAACACTGAGATGTCATTTTCTGGTTTTGTCACGTATAAAATAATATTACCTGCAAGTAAAAGCCAGCTTTGACTACGGTACCAATTATGTCCTTAAATTTCTGAGTCCTTTATTTTATTTGCCAGTGGTTCTAAATGTAATTCATATAACAAAGGGGAAAGAGGACACCCCTGCTTGGTTCCTCTACTCAAACAGAAATTATCAGACAGGAACCCAACCACTTTAATTTTCTTCTCCAATCCTTCATATATCCTCTTAATCAACCTTATAATTTTATCAGGGAATACAAATGCTTCCATTGCCCTTCTCATAAAATCCCAGCTTACTCTGTCGAATGCTCTCTCACCATCAAGACCCACCAACAACAGTGATATTTTTATACATTTTGCTTCCCTCTGGATCATCATTGTTCTTAGTGTTTGTCTCCCCTCCGCAAAACCACGTTGAGCCATATATATCAATTTTTGGCATCACCTTAGCCATTCTTTTAGTCGTTATATTCATAAACACTTTATAATCATGGCTTAGAATTGAAATGGGCATATATAAAGTTGGATCTGATGGGTCTTTTCACTCTCTAGCTGTTGCACCCACCAGCACTTTCTTCCAAGATGTTGGTGCTTTTCTTTCTCTTAAAATGCTGTTAAACAAACCCTTTCAGATCTTTATCACTTTTTCCATGCTAGTTTCCAAACTTCCACAGGAATATCATATTTTCCTGGTGTACTTTACTGTAGATTGGTTATACATCACCATTTTTTAACTCGCATGCTCCTATCCTGTTAGTAATTGAGCCTCAACCTTGGCATATTTAATTCTTCCATAAACATTTCCATTTGTACCTTTTCTTGAGTCCCATATTTCTCTGCTTTATGTAGATTTTAATAAAATTTCTAAAATATTTCCAGTATATCTAGAGGGTTCTCTTATGTTCCTGGTTATAGGCTCCCTAAGCTTTCTACTATCTGTTGCCTGAGTCATGATAAAAGTTTTTGTTCTCTGGAGTTATCAAAAACATTTCCTTAACAGCAGTCTTTCTAAACTTCTGCACATTATTGGAGTAATCCCATATTTTCTGTTTAACATTCTGCAGTTGCTCCTCTTGTTCTGTGAGTTTCTCCCTATTCTGAAATACTTTAACCTTTGACAGTCCCACTAAATAATTCTTATTTCTCACCCACATCTCAATTTCTTTTATTTCCAACCTATTTTAAACTCCTTTAATTGTATCCCACTCCCTAACTATATATTACAGAAGAAATTTCTATCTTTTCTAATAACTACAGAATAATTTCCACTACCCATTCCTTAAGGTGGGAAAGTGCCAGTATTTCATTTTTATTTCATTATCCTGCGTTTTTATTTTTGTCATTATTAGCGTGTGATCTGAAATAGTTATTGGAAGTATATCAGTACTTGCAGTTAAGTGCACATGTTCATGTGAAATAAAGTTCTGTCTAGCCTAGCCCAGTTTTTGTATCTTAGGGAATAATTTGTAAATTCAGTCTGAACTCCTACTACTGAATTCACATCTTCCATGCCAAATATCTTCATAAATTTCTTCAAACATGTACCCTGTCTAGTTATATTTTCCCTTTTGGGCCGCCCAGATACATCCTCAGTGCTTCAGATCAAGCTGATTATTTCTCCCGCAAATTTCTTAAGCTCCGTTGTAGCAGTTTTAGGTGGAATATAAATACATCCAGTGTAATCCGCCACCTTCTTTGTGAGTAACCCCTTAGTACTACATGTCTATCATTGTTATCTTTTTAATCCTCTTCTATTACTGTAGGAGCTCCTCTTGCAATTAATATAAGTACTCCCATTTTCCTTTGTCCCAGATGTTCTGCTGAATAACCATTCTGAAAAACCTTTATCAAATTCACATGCTCAGTTCTTCCCAAATGTGTCTCCTGTAACATCACTATTTGCACTCTACATTTTTTTAATATAGTTCACTACTCTTTCTTTTTTGTGTGTCTATGAGATGATTTACACTTAAAGGTAATATAAAAAGTGTTGCCATTATGTTAAGAAGTTATTGCCACCTGTTGTGTGTACCAGCTTTTTTTAATGTCTAGTTCCTGCTTTTGTGTTACATGCTTATACTAGTGTGTGGCAGGTTGATGTTGTCCTATCCATTTGAACCTACTATGTCACATTTTACAAAACCTTTTTTTGTTTTAGTAAAAGCCCTCAAACAAAAGAATAAACACACCCCCAGAACACCCCTAAGACATTTAACGTAATATATTCAAAATGATGTACATATTCAAATATTGAAGTTTAACCCTCCTAATATGAGCAGTTGTCACAGACTGAGAGCCATGCTGATAGACTTGTAATTAACCTATAAGTGAGGTTATCCATGCTAAAGCATATGGTACAGACTGTGGTTCTACTAAATGCTGTCTGTTTTTGTTTTATCTTTATTCCTCCCAGATTGGGAAAACACCTGAAAACTTTCAGAAAACATGATCTCCTAGCCACTGAAAGAAAGAAGCATTTTGTTTTTATTGCTTCTTATCAGATTGTCTTCATGGAGACATGAGAACCAGATACACTGTTGTCTATACAAGCACTCATTTATTTGCTAGAAGAAAACGTTTTGTTATATTCAGTGTTCTTTTTTATTTATTTGCTTCACCTTAAAACTTGTTACTAGATCAAGCCAGGGGGCCTTAATTGAGTCATTTCCCTATGCAGAAGTATGAAAAAGCACGTCCATTTTTCTTGTATAATGCTCTTTGGCCAGACGTTTCTTTTTCACATTGCAGTGCCTACATTTTTTACACCTGAACAAGGAGAAGGAAAAGGAGGAGAAAAACAGGTGCATCTGCGTACATTAGTATCCCTAGTAGATTTGAAAATTTATAAAAATACTTAGAACAAAATTTTGTTTTACTTACAGTTAACTGTTTCCATCCACTTCCCCTCTTCTAAACGTTCTTCCAGACATTAATGACACGAATTGGAGTCCCCTATAAGTTTAACAAAGTAAAAAAAGTCTAATATTTCCGTGTTTTCGTGTGCTGTCATATTTCACAAATGTAATGCTTTATAATCCCACAGTTATTTGTCAGTTTCTGAGTTGCTGGCTTTCCACTTGATCTCTGTCTCCCCCTTTTCCAGTCTCTGCTTCATTTTCAACATACTCCCTATTCTTTCTTTGCCACTCTTGTGCTTTTTCTCTGTCTCTCAAGTATTTTCCTTTAAAATATTGGAAAATGTATCACTGGCACAGTGTCTCTCTGTCACTCTCTCTCTATGGGCTTTATTTACCAGAAGAACAAGGAGGAGAATCTCCTTCTGCTTCATAAGTCACTTTTTGTCAGACAAACTTTTGTTTTTTCTCCTTAACATGTTCTGCATCAAAAATGGTTTTGTCCCTCAAGGAAAGAATATTCTGAAAATAACTGGATACAGCAGCTTGAATCTCCTGCCTGCTTCTCAAAATTCCCTGATTAGTGGAATGAATTTACTCCTCCTGCTTGGTTTACAGTGAGTAATTTTCCACAAGCACTCTGCTGTTTCCTGCTTTTAGTACTTTGTCTTTCTACCACAGTTTTGTCAGAATCATCTCTTTCTGCTAGTAGAATTGCATGTTCACTATTAAAAGTCTAGGTTACTTTCTTATTGCTAGGTTTGGCGCATACACATGATGTTCCCTTTCAGTTAACAAACCCTGGTGTGAAATACCAGTCTAGTTACTTATTTGTGCTTTTATAAAATTAATATAGTCTGTTCCTTCCAGCTTCTCTGGTGTGGCAGAAAATCTCAGAATAAGATTGTCTGGGAGAGACAGCCTGATTGGTGAGCCAGATAATAGTATCCAGTCCACAATTGACTGTCGTTTGGAGGTTTTATCTATTCTTGTGGGGGTAGCTATAATTTGGGTAAACCCATGAAGGTTAATATAGGAAGAAGGATTTTGGCTGGTGCATTCAGACCAGTCAATGTTAGTCACTTAACAGTATGGTTTCTTGTGGAAGGGATAATGCCAACCAGTTAAGTAGATTTTTTAGTATGCTAGTGTTATTGCCTGGTGGGATACAACCTCCTGCAGTAATTATTTGTTTAGTGGGGTTACGTTTTAGTCTGGCTAGAATTAATTCAATGTCTTGGACTTCTTGGGAGTTGCAATCAAATTGTTCCAGAGAGAGGTGGCTTTGGAAAAGTATGGCTACACCCCCTCCCTTTTTTCCTGACCTATCTTTGCATATTATGTTGTAGCCGGAGACAGTTATTTTGTTGTCCTGATGTTCAGGCTTAAGCCAAGTTTCTGTTAGTACTACGATATCAGGTTTGTATATGGCTAGTAGGGAATGGAAGTCCTGTGTTTTGTTGAGTATGCTCCTTACATTTATGTTTAGAAGAAGGGATGAGGTAGGTTTTGCATATAGAGGATTAGGGTTTGTTGAATTTGTGCCGTTACAATTTTTGGGTCCTGGATTTGGGTGAATGTCACCGCAACATGAGAGTTTTTGTAGTAGGTGTAGATGAGGCTTGTTTAGTTTGTGGAATATTTTGTCTGGTCTCCGGGATGAGTGGGGTTGAGCTTTATAGGTAGTATATTTAGGTAGACAAGGAGGGTGGTAGGGTGGAGGAGAGGTTATATGGTGATCAAGGGGAATGGTTAGGTTTAGTGGAAGTGGTAGTGGAATCAGTTTGCCGTGGTGGTGGGGTAAAGTAATGTGTGTGGTAGGAGGCCATGATAATGGCAACATATTGGCCGGCAGGTTTAGTGTGAAATTTACCCCCCACCCTTTCACTCCCTAAAGAGCCTATCACAATACCTGAGGAATGCCAAGTCTCTCTTATCACGGCTACACAGGTAAAAAACACACTGTCCAAAGCCAAGAATGCAGCTTCCATGGGACCTGATGATATCCCTGACTGTGTTCTACATTAATTATAAAGTGAACTGGCACCACACCTGCACAACCCTGTTCAATTACAGCTTAATTTCTGGTTTTGTTCCTACTGAATGGCGTACTGCTACGGTCATCCCACTCCACAAAGGGGGAGCGACTACAGACCGTGGGAACTACCACCCCATTAGCCTGATGAGTCTGATATGTAAGGCTATGCAGTGCATCTTCATGGACCTTATAAATAAGGACATAGGGACTCTCCGACTGTGGACCCCACGCAGTTTGGGTTTGTGAAAGGTAGATCATTCTTGCTCAACCTGATAGACTTCTTCCAGTATGTCACCAAATCTGTGGATGACGGTAAGGTAGTTCACACAGACTACCTAGATTTCGCCAAGGCCTTCGACACCATCCCTCATTCAGGAATCATAGATAGTCACCAAGCTATGCATAAACCCCTATGTCATAAGATGGGTTGCCAAACTGGCTCACTAATAGAACCCACACTGTGAAAGTAGCAGACTCCAAGTCGGACTACTGACCAGTTACAAGTGGTGTCCCACAGGGATCAGTCCTAGGTCCTCTCTTGTTTGGCATCTACTTCTCTGAAGTTCAGGCCAACACAAATGGACTCTGGTTGACCAAGTTCACAGATGATTGCAAACTGGGAGCCATTATTGATTCTCCAACTGATGTAGACATTCTACAAAAAGGCCTCACTGACACCAATAACTGGTGCCAGAACCATGGCGTTAAGCTCAATGCCAAAAAGTGCATTGTCATTCCCTTTGGGAAAAATTTAGTGCCCATGAACTACCACATAGGCGGTAATCCACTAAACACTGAAGGTATGATAAGAGACCTGGGGACACAGGTTGACTGCAATCTCTCCTTTGATAACCACATTGCCACTGTAGTCATAAAGTCCTTCTATGTGGCAAATCTCATTACAAAAAGTTTCTCATCCAGGAAGAAAGAGGTCATAATCCCTCTCTACTCATCCCTCATTAGGCCTATTATAGAATACAATGCCCCATTTGATATATCCCTTACTAGACACCTGCAGCAACTGGAAAGGCCACAGAAATACCTAAGAGGATCTTAGGCCTTAGACCATGCCCTATATGGACAGACTGAAAAAACTCCAGCTATACTCTCTCTCATCGCCTACTTAAGAGGCGATCTGTGCTTGACCTACAAAGCCATGTCTGACCCAGAGCTGCTAGATATGCTACAACTAAAGAAATCCCAATTCCTCCATGCCACACATTCCAGGGACCTAAACCTCATTAACACAATGAACAGAACATGCTGGAGGGACAGGTTTCTAACCCAGAGACTTCCCATACTCTGGAACAAACTTCCCATTCCCGTCAAGCAAAGCACTTCACTGTCCCTCTTTAAGAGAAATCTTGACAAGGGGATGGGCGATAGAAAGTTCACCTTGGGGATCACTTCAGTGGCCTTGCTTGTCAGGGGGACTGGGAACTAACTGTGAGCAGCATGATGCCAGGGAATCTTCGTCGACTAGGCTTATATAGGCTCCAGGGCTGTTAGCCTAGTACACACCTATGAACCTATGTCACAGAAAGTTAATAAGTGTCTCCACTGTGGCAAACAGATGGCACACTGGGAGTTTCATTTTTTTTGTGTGACTTGTTTATAATGACTGCATTTAATAACTATTTGTCAAGCATAGTTTCACATATTAAGGAACATCAAGTTGTACAATTGATATTTAATAAAAGCAACTATATTTGTCCAAAGAAGGTCAATAAAAATATCTCTGTGACCCAAACTACATGCCTGGAAAGTTTTATTGTTAATGTAGAAGTTTTCTCAGTTTCACTTCTGACATTATTGTTTAATATGTTATTAGCAAATAGTATTCTGTCAAACACTTGATAATTAGTAAATGCGCCAATTCAGAAAGATGGGGTATACAATCTAGTCAATAATTAACTCCATCTTATCCTGTTGTCATTGTGGGGTAAATGTTTTCAAAGATGTGTACTGTCAGTTTTGCATAAAGACGGTAGTATTGATTCAATTCTTGGTCCTACCCATTATGGCTTTACCAAGAAAAGATCTACTTTAACAAATTAGCTAATTTTACAAACCCATAAATGAGCCTGCAGGCAAAGAGGTTGGGTTTGGTGCTTTGTATATAAACTTATCTAAAGCTTTTTACTGTATCCCCCACTGTATAATTATTGAATCAATGATAAGGTAGAACATCAGTCCATTTGTTAATGAATGGTTCAGAAATGGTTATGGTATAAATGCCAAGGAGTTAAGGTTCACGGATTTTATTCCAGTTAGAGAAGTGTAGTGTCAGATGTTCTGCAAAGCTCTGCATTAAGACAGTTTTTGTTCAATGTTACCATTGTGTCTGAAGTACTGGATGTCCAAATATACTGATGATAGATTTGTGCATTTCTATCAAATGATGATTGCATACATTTCAATTTGTACCGTACATACCGAATTTGATGCAGTAGCTTGTTTCAAAAATATTGAGTAGTGTTTTGTATTTTGAAAAATCAAAACATGGATTTCCTGTAAACATTGATTACCATTTGACTGATTTTTCAGCTATAAAGATTTAACGGTTCAAACAGCAAATAGTTTAACTTTTAAGAAAATGCTTGTACAATTAAAAGTAAAGCATAACATGCAGGAAAGTTGCTTTTGAAAAGCAGGATGCGTTTGTCACAAATTTGTGTTAAACTATTTACATCTTATGTAAGACGGTCTTGAATAGAACTCTGCATTCTGTGTTTGCATCAAAGGTGGCCAGATCACCTTGGAATTTACTCCAACAGTGGAAGACTGTAAAATGTTTCTTATGCAGAATGGCTAGAATGGTACTGTGCCAGTTATTAGCAGTCGAGAAGTTATCTTTGTTTAGCTTGTAGACCATTCTGTGATGAAGAAATGAGTATTACATTTTTGAATACCTGCACTCAGATATAGTGTCCTGAGGCAGGGATTTTTACTTATAAACTGGATAAATGTAGAGCTTCAATTAGAACTGCATTTGTCTTCTAGTTTAATGGTAGATAATGGAAAAAAAGCTGCCGTTAGGAATTAGGTAAAGTAATTTAAACACTTTGTCAGTTGGATGAACACAAGCTGTATTCAATCATTTTAGAGTCAGCATTGTAATATGGCCTTGTGCATCTGGCGACAGTAATTGGAAACTGTTAAACTGTGAACACCAGCTGATGCATTTTATTTCACTTCAGCCAGTGTTCAAGTAGATGAAGTCATAGGTATATCTTCAGAATGAAACAGCAAAGAAAAAGATAAACAGTACCTAACTTGTGCTCTTTTTTAAACATCTTTATTGAATTATCAATTGTGACATAGGCAAACATATTTATATCTGAAATACTCCTTCAAATCGGGTAATACCAAACCACCTATTTCTGTTATAATAATCACCTTGACTCACTTGACTCTTGCTGTCTTCCTTTCCCAGGTAAAATCCTTTTAACCTTTCAGGTAAAATTTTCGTATTAACCAAATCTTCCAATAACATCCCAATACCCAACTGTATTTGTTGCATTGGCAGAAGGTTTTAGATTCGTGAACATATCCGAGATGTCAAACATAATTCTCCTACCAAACAGATCTGCGACATGAAGGAACACCAGCTTTAATGTAAAAAAGTAACAAACTAAGCGCTTTCACCCACAATTGGGCTTCATCAGAATCAGTATAATACAAATCAGTTACCCCTTTTATAACAGTTAAGAGCATTTAATCACATCATTAACACAATTAACCCTCAAACATCCTAACTCACTAGACCCTAGTAAGTGTTACATAAAATACGCTTGTGAAATTCAACTAAAACTTGTAACTTTGTAAAATACATATTCATAAAAATTATATAATAAATAGTATCTATGATCCATTGTTAAACACATTATTGCTTTTAAATATTGCTGACCAACTTTGTTTAAATGTATAAATTGTATGTTATATAAACTGGGATTTGCGAGTCAAAACACAACTTATAGAAATATTGCCACTGATGCCAGGTGCATTTGATACATCCAGGCGTAACTGCCATAAGCATCCTCTTACTTCCAGCAGGGTTTTAAGGTCCCCTCCAAAATCTTTCTTAGGCAGCCTATCAATGACAAAAAATAAAAACTTTTTAAAATTAATACAGTTCTTACTGTGATTAAATAGGGCATTCATGGATTTCCTATTGTTTATATCCTTATTATATTCCAGTATACGGAGTCTTAATTTCCTCGTGGTCATCCCCATGTAAAATGCCATATGTGATAAGCATGTAGCCACATACAACACCATGCTTGTGTTGCAATTACAGTACCCTGGACATTTTAATGTTCTTTTATAACTATGAATTTGCACATAGGGTCAGTCATTAATGAATTTGCATACACTACATGTGCAGCATTTTCCCATCTGTGAAGTATGCTGAACAGTCGCAACAGAGCCTCTTTCTAACAGTTCTTTTAAATTTGAGCCTCTGCGATTAATAAACCCTGGACTGGAACCAAGTATATCTTTTAAGTCTTGAGTGAAAACACTGTCCCAGATAATATGAATAATATTCTTAACTTTTATTCCTTTGGGATTAAACTCCATGATCATTCCAATGGAATACTTCTGACTGGGGTTGTTGTTGTTATTAACATTAACTATAATATCACTTCTGCTATTTTCCAAAAGAATGGGCCTAAAGTCACTTGTTCTTCTGTTCTCAATTTCTTTACTGAACTTAGTTAATAAATCTATAGGGTATCCTCTGTTCTTAAACATATCAATCAGCTTTGTTAATTCAACCTTAAAACAAGCTTCCTGGCTTATCAATCTGGACATTCGAATCATTTGCCCCTTAACCACATTTTTCTTTTGAAAGTGGAGATGACCGCTATCGTAGTGTAAAAACAAATTGCTGTATGTTTTTTTACGATAGATATTTGAATGAATTTGACCATTTTACAACAGAATGTCCAAAACTCTATTTTATCCCTGTCAATATGACTTGTAAACTTGAGAAAAGCTGTTTCATTCAAGTACCCAATAAATTCTTCCAAATCATCCTTAGAGCCCTTCCACAAAATAAGTATGTCGTCCAAATAACATAAATAAGTCATAATTTTGGACATATATTCTGACTTGAACACAAATTGCTGTTCCAGTTCTGCCAACACCAAGTTTGCATAAACAGGAGCACACCTGGCACCCATCGCAACCCCAGTCATCTGCTTGTAATGTTCACCTTCAAACAAAATAAAATTGTTGAATAATGCAATATCCAACAAATCTAACAGCAGGCTTCTCTTTACCTGATTTAATTCACTATCTTTGACCAGACTACTATTAAAGAATTGTAACCCAGCTTGGTGGGGGATCACCGAAAATAAATTAATGATAGCTGTAACAAACCAAAACTCTTCAATAAGGTCAACAATAATTTTCCTAATACAGTCCAAACAATGCCATGAATCCTTTAAAATGTGCGTTAATTTATCCAGTATATTTTTGCAAGTAATGTCTATATATGACGCAAGGGGTTCAGTTTTTGGGCCCCTAGCTGCAACAATGGGCCTAAATGGTGGAAAACTAACTTTCTTATGAATTTTGGGAATACCAAAAATAGAGGGGATAATAGGATGTTCCACTGGAAGATATTTTAGTTCAGGCAATGGCACTAACTATTGATATTATATTTTAGTTCAGGCTATGACACTAACTATTTGAGTTTTAAGAGAAGCAGTGTTTTTATTCCCCCATATAATCCAGCTGTAACAGTGTTTGAGCGCCTTTGTGGAACACAGATAAGAAGATGTTTAGAACACGAAACACTAATGTATATTTTTAACTAGTGCAAAACAGTTTTTGTTTGAAACAACGTACACATAGTAACCAATATAGGGTTATGAAACCGGACAAGGGTGGTGGGATTGTCATTATGACAAACACTGATTGTGTGTGAAATGCAATTGTTATTAAATGATGCAGAAACCTATGAAGAGGTTTCCAGATTTGATGTACAAAGGGCCTATACTAAAATTGACTGGCAGTTGTATGAATTTATGTGTGACGGGATAATTTCTCATGATGAACTAAAATATCTTTCAGTGGAACATCCTGTTATTCCCTTAATTTTTGGTATTCCCAAAATTCATAAGAATGTTAATCTTCCCCCGTTTAGGCCTATTGTTGCAGCTAGGGGCTCAAAAACTGTGAACACCTTGCGTCATATATAGACATTACTTGCAAAAATATAGTGGATAAATTACCATACATTTTAAAGGATTCATGCCATTGTTTGGACTGTATTAGGAAAATTAATGTTGACCGTATTTAAGAGATTTTGTTTGTTACAGTTGATGTCATTAATTTATTTTTGGTGATCCCCCACCAAACTGGGTTAGAATTCTTTAGTAGTAGTCTAGCCAAACACAGTGATTTACATCAGGTAAAGAGAAGCTGTTAGATCTGTTGTATATTGTACTATTCAAGAATTTTATTTTGTTTGAGGGTGAACATTACAAGCAGATGACTGGGGTTGCGATGGGTGCCGGGTGTGCGCCTATTTATGCCAACTTGGTGTTGGCAGAATGGGAACAGCAATTTGTGTTCAAGTCAGAATATATGTCTAAAATTATGACTTAATTATGTTATTTGGACGACATACTTATTTTGTGGAAGGGCTCTAAGGATGACTTGGAAGAATTTATTGGGTACTTGAATAAAACAGCTTTTCTCAAGTTTACAAGTCATATAGGCAGGGATAAAATAGAGTTTTTGGACATTCTATTGTACCAAGAAAATGGTAAAATTCATTCAATTATCTATCGTAAAAAAACATACAGCAATTTGTTTTTACACTACGATAGTGGCCATCCCCACTTTCAAAAGAAAAATGTGGTTAAGGGAGCAGATGATCCGAATGTCCAGATTGATAAGTCAAGAAGCTTGTTTTAAGGTTGAATTAAAGTTGATTGACATATTTAAGAATAGAGGATACCCTATAGATTTATTAACTAAGCTTGGTAAAGAAATTGAGAACAGAACAGCAAGTGACTTTAGGCCCATTCTTTTGGATAATAGCAGAAGTGATATTATAGTAAATATTAATGACAACAAAAACCCCAGTTAGAATTATTCCATTGGAATGATCATGGAGTTTAATCCCACAGGAATAAAAGTTAAGAATGTTATTCATACTATATGGGACAGTGTTTTCACTCAAGACTTAAAAGGTATACTTGATTCCAGTCCAAGGTTTATTACTAGCAGAGGCTCAAATTTAAAAGAAGTGTTAGAAAGAGGCTCTGTTGCTACTGTTCAGAATACTAAACGGATGGGAAAATGCGGTACATGTAGTGTATGCAAATTCATCAATGACTGGCCCTATGTGCAAATTCGTAGTTATAAAAGAACATTAAAATGTCCAGGGTACTGTAATTGTGACGCAAGCATGGTGGTGTATGTGGCCACATGCTTATCGTGTACGGCATTTTACATGGGGATGACCACGAGGAAATTAAGACTCCGTATACTGGAACATAATAGGGATATAAAAATAGGAAATCCACAAATGCCGTATTTAATCACAGTAAGAACTGTATTAATTTTAAAAAGTTTTTATTTTTTGATATTGACAGGCTGCCTAAGAAAGATTTTGGAGGGGACCTTAAAACCGTGCTGGAAGTAAGAGAATGCTTATGGCAGTTATGCCTGGATGCATCTAATGCACCTGGCATCAATGACAATATTTCTATAGCTTGTGTTTTGAAGCAGAAATCCCATTTTATAAAATATACAATTTATTCATTTAAACAAAGTTGGTCAGTAATTTTTAAAAGCAATACTGTTTTTAACAATGGATCATAGATACTATTTATTATATTTTTTTTATGCATGTGTATTTTACAAAGTGATAAGTTTTAGTTGAATTTCACAACCGTTTTTTTATGTAACACTTGCTAGGATCTAGTGAGTTAGGTTGCTTGAGGGTTAATTATTTTTTTTAGTAAAGTGTTAATGATGTGATTAACTGCTCTTAATTGTTATAAAAGGGGTAATTGATTTGTATTATACTGACTCTGATGAAGCCCAATTGTGGGTGAAAGTGCTTAGTCAGTTTGCTACTTTTTTACAATAAAGCTGGTGTTGCTTCATGTTGCAGATCTGTTTGTTTTACTAGTTTTAGTATCTACTTTAAAGTACATAATTCTCCTTCCAGCCCTGTAGCTTCAGATTTTTTCAAATATCATCGTAGCCATTCGGAGTTATTGAGGTTCTTTACATTGTATGTGTTGACATGTTCTGATTTATTTTAGATCTTTCTGATGTGTTATTACAGAAGGAGGCTTGGTTTATTTTCACTTGTGATACTTTGCAACCAAAGGGCCTTAAAAATGAATTACTTATGAAATATTTATTGCAACAGCTTTGGAAGTATCTTGGAACCTCATTTCGTAGAAGTTAGGATATTTGAATTTTTGTATTTATCTGGTTTATTGTTATTAGTATTATAATTACTGATCTGATGTCACTCATTTGTTCTTGACTGATGGGTTACAGTTACAATCCTCTGAACCAATCCAGCTGTTAAATAGCTTGCTCCAACCAAAAAGCTCTCAAGCTAATAGTCTACACAGAATGCCCCATCTACATTGCCTCAGATCTCGTTTGTCGCTGTTATAGAAAGACGCGTCAGACAGCTCTATCTCACAGCTAAGTATATTTTTGAAATTGTATAGTTTTCTCAACTGTCTTATTTTCTAGCTGTCACAGGTTTTATCTATATTCTTTGTCTACCCTTTCTAATTGTGTGGCTGTTTCGTTCCCTTAACCTTGTACCATTTCGTATTTTTTGCCTACCATAGTTGATAGTTTTCCCCCTCTCTTTCTCTTACTTTTTCGATAGGTAATCTTTCCTACCATTGTTTGTAGGATCCTTTTTCTCTGAGCTTCTGCCTGCCTTTATTATAATGGCAGGTAAGTCTAAATTGACCACTGGTGGAGACACGCTCAAGGTTTCTCAGCTTCCGGCTAGGAGCCAGTCACTATTAGTTCAGGGTGCTGCCCTTTGGTCTTACCACAGCCCTCGGGGTGTTCACCAAATGTATGGCAGCAGTAGCAGCTCACTTGAGACTGCATGGATTCCAGGTGTTTCTATATCTAGATGACTGGCTCATCACTGCTTCCACTAGACATCTACTACTACAGGCGACAGAATTTACTCTGCAGTTGCTCCTACATCTAGGCATTACAGTCAGTCTTACAAAGTCTCAGCTGACTCCATCTCAGGATATGGAATTTATCAGAGCTTGTCTCAACATTCTCTCTTGTGTGGCCTCCCTAACTGCTCACAGATTCCAGAAAATAAAATCTCAAGTTCATTGTTTCCTGTGCTCAAAATAAGTACCAGTTGTACTGGTGCTTCAAGCATTAGGGTCCATGGCGATGATCACTCTGGTCCCACTAACGAGATAACACATGAGATTACTGCAGTGGCTTCTGGTAAATTAATAGTCCATTCTAACTCATCAGATGAACCATCCCATACTTATTATCAGTCGGTGCAAAAAGGACCTATCCTGGTCGATGAAATCCGAACAAATTCTTCTGGGCTGTCCCTCAACTCAAAGCCACAGTGACCACAGACGGCACCCAGATGGTGTGTGTGTGTGTGTGTGGGGGGGGGGGGGGATTATCTGGGAAAGACAGTCCAATGTACTTGGTCTCCGATAGAGGCCAGTCTGCATATCAATGTCCTGGAGCTGAGAGCATTGCTACTAGCATTGCAAGCATTTCACTCTGCCCTCCCTCAAGGGACAATTGCAATTCAATCAGACATGTCCGTAGTCTGGTACATCAGTATGCAAGGGGGAACCAAATCCTATCCCCTGTGTCAAGAAGCCCTCTGAGTGTGGCAATGGGCCATTGCCTCCAACCGCTTTCTAATAACATTGCACATCCCGGGGAGTTCAAAAGTGATAGCGGGCAAACTAAGCAGATGCATTCTAATGCCTCATAAGTGGTCCCTCAATCCCAAGGTAGTGAAGAAGAACTTTTGTCGCTGGGGCCAGCCTTGCTGCACCTTTTTGCATCACCCCAGAACAACAAGTGCAGAAGCTACTTTGCCTTAATCCCCCCTCAAGGGGGAGACCAAGAGAGATGTTGTTCTCCTCGATTGGTCCCCCGGTCTCCTCTATGCATCTCCTCCTTTCCCGCTGATCCCTCTTTTCCTCTAGAAAGCAGCCAGGCTGAGAAGCAAAGTAAACCTTATCGCACCCTTCTGGCCTCGACAAATTTGGTTTCCCTTCCTGTGGTGTCATCTAGCTCACTGTCCATAGATTCTGTACCCATTTCCAGACCTTCTGTCTCTGCCTCAGGGACTGGTGCATCCCAATCTTTAAAGTCTGAAGCTAACTGCTAGGTTCCTCCAATTCCATTCGTCTCCAGGCATAATAATAATCCATCCCTAGTATGAAAGATTTTGCTGGCATCTCGTAAACGATCCACCAGGAATCTGCACCTCAGTAAGTAGAAGAGATTCTCAATCTGGGCTTGTGATAATGGCCTTGATCCTTTTTCAGCCCCTGTGAAAAAAGTTTTAAGACTTTTTAGCCAATATTTTTGCTATTGAAGCTTCAGCTTCTACTGTTAAGGTAGCTGCCACCTGTAATTTTCATAATGGCTTCGGAGATCTACCCTTAATTTTACACAAACTATGTAAGGTCTTTCTCAAGGGAACTATTCATGTAAAGCCTCAATTTAAAGATCCTTTACCCCCTTGGTACCTGACTGTTGTTTTGCAATCACTGGTACTTACTCCCTTTGAATGAGCAGCTACTTGTGACTTAAAGTTCCTCTCTTGGAAGACTCTTCTACTTATAGATGTAACCTCTGCAAGATGAGTATCCGAATTGCAAGCCTTATGTTCAAAGCCTCCTTACTTAATTTTCCATAAGGATAGAGTTACACTCAGGGCCAATCCATTCTTTTTTCCAAAGGTGGTCTCAGAGTCCAACATTAATCGGGCTATAGAGTAACCTGTCTTCTTTCCAAATTTTCCAACATAGGGAAATATTGCTTACACTCATTAGATGTTCACAGACAATTAACATTTCTACCTCAACAGAACTAAATTCAGGAAACCAGAACAATGTCTCCTCCTCTGTCACAACCTTAGGAAAATCTGTCTCTAAGGTTACCTTTGTCAAAACGGTTAAGAGATTGCATTACTTTCATTTGTAACAAGAAGAACCTAAAGCTACCAATGCCAGTGAAGGCTCATTCCACCAGATCTGTGGCTACTTTACCTGTTTTCCATTCAAAGGCTTCCAAAAATGAAATATGTGCAGCAACATGGGCTTACCTTACATGAGCATACCTTTATTACTCATTACAAATTGGATTTGTTCTCCAGGGGAAGAGCTCCCTTTGGTTCTATGGTTCTCAGGAATATCCTTCCGTAGGGCCACGGCCACCCAGGATCTGAAGTAGCTGGGGACTCTGTCCCATCAGTCAAGAATGGATGAAGATTGACAACATCAGAAAAATAAATTATCTTGCCATAACATTCCATCTGTGTTGTCGCTCTTCATGTATTCTTGGCATCCCACCCTCCTTCCCCCTCCTGTGAATTCTTGGCAGAGTGATCCTTTGTCCTGGGTCTTCTGTTAGGATACTCCTTGGGCATGGGTTCTTCATTTTGGGTTAGTTTCCATCTATTGTTCTATAAGTCTGCAAACTCTATCTGAGGTAATGTAGAGAGGGGCATTCTGGGTATACTATTAGCTCAAGAGTTTTTTGGCGGATGTGAACTATATAATAGCCGGATCTGTTCTGAGGATCTGAACTGTAACCTATCAGACAAGAATAGAGGAAGACTGACAAAACAGAACATTATGGTAAGACATAACTTCTTTTTATTGTATGAACTATTTAGTATTAGTTTCAACTAAATTATTTTTGATTTAAGTTTTCATTTAAATTCATGTGCATTCTGGTACATTCTGTTGTTCCATTTACTAATGTTCTAATTGATGTACTATTTAAGTGCTTTAATGTGTTTAAACCTTTTGAACCTTGAAGGCATACGCTGAGGTGCTAGTTCATTTTTGTGTTTTGCACATCGTTCCTGGTTTCTAATAAAGTTGCTTTTGTGCCAAATGATTTTCTAAATTTTGGAGTGTGGACGAGTTTATATTTGGCAACAATCACAAAAGTTGAGTTCGTAATATTATAGCTATCACTTTCTTCCAGAAAGTTGGTGCTACTACTCCTCTTAAAATACTGTTAAGTAAAACTTTCCAGATCTTTCAGTTTTTCACTCCTATCTGCCAAACTTCCACGTTAATGCCATCTATTCCTGGGGACTTTCTGTCGATTGGTTATACATCACCATTTGTATCTCTTCTCCTCCTATCCTAACTATTAGTAATTGAGCCTCATCTACCTCTAACCTTGGCACATTTAATTCATCAATAAACGTTTCCTTTTGTACTGTTTCTTAATCTCCATATTTCACTACTTTATACAGACTTTCATTAAATATCTGAAATATTTCTTGCACCTCTACATGATCTCTTGTTATCGTCCTTGTTATAGGCTCCCTAAGCTTGGTGACAACCCCTTCTGCTTTCTGTTGCCTGAGTCATTGCACTAAAAGTTTTTGTATTCTGGCATTATTATATAAAAAAAAGTTGCTTAGCAGCTATCTTTCTAAACTCATATTATCGAAGTAATCCTTTATTTTTTGCTTAGCATTCTAAAGTTGCTCCTGTTCTTGTTCAGTGACATTCCCCCTATTCTGCAATACTTGAACATTTGTCAGTCACTTTAAATAATTCTTGTTGTTTCTTAACCATAGCTCTCTCTCATTTTCACCCTATTTTTAAATTCCACTTTATTTTTATCCCACTCCCTAGCTATATTTTCAGAAGAAATTTCTGTCTTTTCTAATAACTCTTGAATAATGTCTACTACCCATTTCTTAAATTCCTCTCCTTTTAACAGGTATTTGAGAAAGTGCCAGTGTCTCATTTTTATTTAATTACTCTGTTTTTGTTTTAGTTATTATTGGTGTGTGATCTGAAATAGTTATTGGATGCATATCAAAACTTTCAGTTAAATACACGTTTCGGTGAAATATAAGTTCTGTCTAGCCTGGCCCAGTTTTTGTATCCTGGTGAATAATATGTAAATTCACTCTGAACTCCTGTTATTGAATTCACATCTTCCTTGCCAAATATTTTCATAAATGTCTTCAAAAATCTACCCTCCTTTACGTTTTCCCTACTGGGCCCCCCAGACACATCTTCCATGCTGCAAATCAAATTCCACTTCCTACATATAAGTAATGTTCTCTGCTGAAAACTGATTAGTCCCAGCATTTTCTTAAGCTCCATTGTAGCAGTTTTAGGTGGAATATAAATACATGTCAGTGTAATCTTCCTCCCTTGCCAGTAGCCCCTTAGTTCTACATATCTGCTGCTGTTATCTTTTTACCCTATTCTTTCACTTTTGGAGCTCCTCTTACAATTAATGTAAGTACTCTTCTTTTCCTTTGTCCCAGGTATTTTGCTGAATAACCATCCTGAAAACCTTTCTTCTTCATTTTTTTTCCAAGTGTGTTTCCTCTAGCATAGTTCAATACTCATTATTTTGGGTATATATCTGTGAGACCTTTAACATTTAAAGGTAATAATGAAAGGGTCATTATGCTAAACAAAAATTGTATTCCCACCTGTTAAAACAACTTTTTTGTTAAGTATCTAGTTCCAGCGTTTGTGTTACATGCACACACTAATGTCTGGCAGGTTGACCTTTTATACAGTTGTTTCTTGTCATATCCATTTGAGCCTATGTCTCACATCTTACAAAAAAAATTGTTTTATTGAAAGCTATCAAACAAGAAAAACAAATACACCCCCAAAACTTATTAACTTAATATTAACACATAAAACTGTGTATATCTTCAAAAGTTAAAGTTTTACCTTCTTTAATAGTAATAGTTATCCCAAACTGACAGCCACACTTAAAGACTTGGGTTCACTTCAAAGGAAGGTTATCCATGCTAATTTGCGTGGTACAGCCTTTACCTCTGCTAAGTGCTGTTTGGTTTTGTCTTGTCTTTATTCCTTGCCCAGAATGAGAAAACACTTGAATACTTTAAGAAAACATTATCTCCTAGCCGTTGAAAGTAAGGCATTAAAATAAAGAAATGTTCTGTTTTTATTGCTTTATTTCAGATAGTCTCCATGGAGACATGAAAACCAGATTCGGAGTTGCTTCCACAGGTGTTTATTTATTTGCTACATGAAAGATTTATTATATTCATTCTTTATTTTGCTTTCTGTTGAAACTTATTACTAGACTAAGCCAAGATCCTTAACCAGTCATTCCTCTATGCAAGAATGATAAAAAGCGCATCATTCTTTCTTGTATCATACTCTTTTTGAACAGACTTTTCTTTTTGTTACATTGCAGTGCATATATTTCTTAAACCTAAACAAGGAGAAACAAAAAAATATGAGGAAAAAAACAGCTGCACTTGCTTTACTTCAGTATCCCCATTACACTTTAAAATAACTGAGAAGACTTTACTTCATAGTGTGTAGGTATCGTGCACTATACAAATATTGCTGTTAAGAACAAAAGTTTGTTTTATTTACCTCTTTCCTTCCTCTTCTCCTAAGTGTTCCTCCAAACATTAATGATATGAAGTAGGGCATATGCTTTAATGTCCCCTACAAGTTTAACAAAGTTAAAAAATTTCCAATATTTCTAGATGTTAAGTTGTCTATCTTGCCTTCATTCTTGCTGGATGGGTTCGGAGCCGACCTCGGCTCCGACTCGGCCACTCTAAAAGCTCGAGAGTTGGTTCCACCGGCTCGAGGCTCCCCTTATATCCCACAATGCTAGGCGTGAGTTACCTCAGATCTCGTTTGCCGCTACAGCGATCGAGGTGTTGGTTTTTCTACCGGCTTGTTGGTAAGTGTATTTCTGTAAAATTTAGAATACTTAAACCCCTATATTTTTAAGTTTAACTACTTTTCCCTTAGTTTAGTGGATTTCTACCCCTGTTTTTCGGAAAATCCCGTTTTTTCCCACAAGAACTTTAAAGTTCTCTCTCGGGCCTTCTGGCCTTTCCCCATTCCCTAGTGGTGTGTGTGTTGCTCTTAATTAAAACTTTTAGTTAATTGTTTTATTTTTGAGTTTTAAAATAAGATTAGTGTAATCAGTGTGTCTGACTGAGTGTGTGTGGTTACACTTTCTTGTCTAGGATGTCTAAAGACACAAAGGTCTCAGGCTTCAAGAAGTGTGATGCGTGCTGTCAGAAAATGTCCCTGACAGACGGTCACACTTCTTGTGTCTACTGCCTGGGGCCTTTGCACCTGCAGGACTCCTGTGCTGTATGCCACGGCTTCAGCCCCAGGGTCCTGCAGGAAAGAAAGAACAAGTTGATCCTAAGGGGTCTACTTAAGCCTGAGGATTCCCTTTCTGTCTCTGGGAAGCCCTCCAAGGCTTCTAGGTCCTCGGCTCCAGCTACTGAGCCGAGACCTAAAGCTACAAAACCTATGTCTGCATCGGCTCCGGCTGGAGCCGATGAGTCTACACTTCTGTGGTTCCTCGGCTCCGGCTGGAGCCGAGGTAGAAATTCCCTTGTCGGCTCCGACCAGACCTTCGGAGCCGACATCTAGGAAGAGATCTAGGTCACCATCCCTTGGCTCCGTTCATTCGGCTCCAGCATCTCCTCTGCTGTCTGAACAGAGCCATAAATCTCACTCCTCTAGGTCATCGAGGCTGTCGGATCATGACCTTCAGAGGGTAGTGAGTCGACTTCTTAAGTCCGAGGCACTGGCCCAAATGCTTCAGAGCCCGACTCATCAGTCGATGCCTGCCCCTGTCCATCAATATGTTCCTCCTCCGACTCCGTTGAGCTCGGGCCGGGCGTTGAACCGAGACTGCGGTAGCCTCGGAGCCCATACAGATGTCTTCGGCTCCGTCGATGGCTCTGATTTCTTCTTTCGTAGAATCTCGGCGCCGTACTTCCCTCGTCGGCTCCGAGGGGGTGTGTGGCATCGGACCCTTGTCCGACCCGCTCTTCCTCTCGGAGCCGGCGCTGGTGAGTTCGGCTCCGACATCGGCCTCGGAGCCATCACTGTCGGTGCCGAGGGAGGTTCTCAGCTTTTCGGAGTGGGGACCTCTGGCTTTGCCTGACAGGGGTGCGTTCGAGGTCATGCGGAGTGTGTTAGAGCCTGGCTCTACTCCACAGTCGGCTCCGTCCGCCCCTCCCTCTACGGTGCCTCAGGTCAAGTCGACTCACTCCCTCATCCCGGACCGCAGAGAGCCAGCTCCTCAGGAACCCACTGTGGGGATTTCATCCTCTTCCGAGGCCTCTCCTGATTTGGCAGAAGAGCCCCCTCGGAAGAGGAAGTGTAAGAGGAAACACATTGACTCACCTGAGTCCATCACATCTGACACAGATTTAGATGATTCCGAGGGTTCTCCCCGTTCCCCTTCTGAAGATGTCTCTTTTGCAGACATTCTCGAAATCCTCAAACAGAGGGGAAATTGGCCAGCCCTCAACCCTTCGGAGGATGAATCTGTGTACCTTGAGGCGTTTGGCTCTCGTCCTTCCACCTCCTGGGTGTCTCCCCCCTTTGACCCCCTCATGCAGGTGGTAGCTAAAAAGGCATGGACGGCTCCTGATTCAGTGGACCCCACTCCCAGGAGACCCTCAAAATTCATAACGGCACCAGCAAACAAACAGTTCTTGACAAAAGGAGTCTCTGTGGATGCTATGGTGGTAGCTGCTGCCACTAAGAAGGAACTAGCTGATCCTTCAGTACCTGTCCATCCACCTAACAAGGAATCTAGGTCCATGGACAGGTACGGGAAGCGGATGTTCTCGTCAGCGACATTTGCTATGCGTTCGCTGAACTACCTGTGCCATTTTACTCGTCTTCAAAGGGACTTGATTAAAGAAGCGAGTGACATGTTGAAGGACCCTACAGCTGCGGGTTTTCAAGATAAGATGAACACTCAGCTGGCTACCCTTAACTCCATAGCCAACTCCTCCATGCCTCCTTTCTTATGCGGCTGATGGAGCGAGTAGGGCCGCAGGGACGGGTGTGGCCTTACGTAGGCATGCCTGGATGCGGCTATGCAATTTTGCGGACCCCTTCAAGACGTCTTTCACTAATTCCCCGTTTGATGGATCATCTCTCTTTGGTCCTCAAGTGAAAGAAACCTTGACTAGGTGCGAGACTGATGGCAAGACTCTTTCTGCCGTCGGAGTCCGTTTTTCTACTCCTCCTAGGCCTTACCCCAAAGGCCAGAAAAGTGGGAAAATATGGTTCCGTAAACAATCTCAAGGGACTTCGCCTGACGCACAAAGTCGTTTCCCCGCCAGAGGCAGAGGCGGGAATAACAATGGTAGACGTTGCCCTCGAGGCAGGGGGGCTCTGCAGAACCAGGGCAATCGAGAAGCCTTCTCTGATAAGCCCTTTCAGCATCCCTGAGGTGTTGCCCGACTGCCCACCTTCGGAGGCAGTCGGGGGAAGATTGTCACTGTACCCAGAAGCCTGGCTATCCCTGACTCAAGACAAATGGGTACAGTCCGTCATTTCCGAAGGCTATTCTATCCCTTTTCTTCGCATTCCGAACCAATCAAAAAAATCCCTTCCAGATGTTCCACCCGCTCAAAGGGATCTAGCGGTTTTGGAAATTTCAAAGCTGCTTGCAAAAAGAGCAATTCAACCAGTTCCAGCAGACCAGCAAGGATCCGGAATCTACTCAAGGTTCTTTAGTTCCAAAGAAAACAGGGGACTGGAGACCAATTTTGGATCTCAGTATCTTGAACAGATCAGTCAAGAAAACAAGATTTCGGATGGTCACGCTGCAGTCCATACTTCCCCTATTGGGAAAAGGAAACTGGATGTGCTCTATAGACCTTCAGGATGCGTACTATCACATAAAAATGAACAGACGCTCCAGAAGATTCCTCCGCTTCAGGCTGGGAACCAGTCATTTTCAATTCAGGGCCCTGCCCTTTGGTCTCACCACTGCCCCGGGTGTTTACCAAATGCATGGCAGTGGTAGTTTCTCACCTGAGACGACAAGGATTCCAGGTGTTTCCATATTTGGACGACTGGCTCCTCACAGCTCCCACCAAGCATCTCCTTCTGATGGCCAGGGATTACACCTTTCGCATTTGTCAAAAGTTAGGCATTTCAGTAAATTGCGAAAAGTCTGTTTTGTCGCCTTGTCGTACTATTACCTTCATAGGCGCAAATCTAGACACAGTAGACATGTCTGCGAGACTAACAGATCAGAGAATAACAGACATACACAAACTGGTCTCACTCCTTTTCAACAACAACAGAATCAAAGCCAGGTTAGTGCTGAAAGTGTTGGGAATTATGGCGGCCATACCTCTGCTTCCATTAGCCAGATTCCACATGCGAATCCTTCAATGGATGCTCTTTACACAATGGTCATACCAGCAACTTCCAATGTCCCACACCATTATGATCACGCAGCGTGCAGAAATCATCTCATGTGGTGGATGTCTTCCCTCAGCTCTTGTTGGGAAGACCCTTTGTTCCACCCCCTCCAGTTGCTACTCTGACAACAGACGCCTCCCTGTTCGGGTGGGGGTGGCATTATCAGGGCAGGACGGACCAGGGCACATGGCAACCAAACGAATGCCACTTGCACATAAATGTTCTGGAGATGAGAGCAGTGCTTTTAGCGTTGCAAGCCCTTCAAGACTCTCTTCCCTTGGGAGCGATTGCAATCCAGACAGACAATATGTCTGTAGTGTGGTACATCAACAAACAAGGCGGAACCAGGTCCTACCCCTGTGTCGAGAAGCACTCAGATTGTGGCAATGGGCGATTTCTTCTCAGCGGTTTCTGATAGCAACGCGTCCCGGAAGTCCAATCAAATCGGACAAGTTGAGCAGAGCTATCCTCATGCCTCACGAGTGGTCTCTGAAAGACTCTGTTGTGAGAGAAATTTTCCTCAAGTGGGGTCAGCCTTGCTGCGATCTTTTTGCTACTCCCCAAAACAGCAAGTGCAGAGATTATTTCACTCTATTCCCTTTACCAGGCCAACCCAGCAGAGGCGCTCTAGTCCAAGCTTGGCCCCGGGACTTCTGTATGCATTTCCTCCCTTCCCACTAATCTCTCAAGTGATACAGAAAGCTATCGCTCAGAAGGCCTCATTGATCCTCATTGCTCCTTACTGGCCTCGACAGGTGTGGTTCCCCTTTCTACATCAATTTCTATTGGGGCAACCTTGGCATCTGGACCTAGTTCCAGATCTTTTGATCCATCAGTCGGGTCAGTTACATCGCTCCCTCCCCTCTCTGAACCTCACTGCTTGGTTCCTCCAGTTCCAACCTTAGCCAGGCTTCCTCAATTATCTCACTCCGTTCGAGATATTTTGATAGCTTCCCATAAATCTTCCACTCGGAAGATTTATTTGAGTAAGTGGAAACGCTTCACATATTGGGCTCAAGGAAGGGACATAGATCCTTTCACTGCTTCCATCCAAATAGTCCTTGATTTTCTAGCTGAACTCTTCCATGCAGGTTCATCTCCCTCTACTCTTAAAGTTCAATTGGCAGCTATTTCTAACTTTCATGTGGGTATTTCTGAGTCTGCCTTAATGTCCCACAAGCTTTGCAAAGCCTTTTTGAAAGGAGTTTTTCTTCTCAGACCTCCTATAAGAAATCCTCCTTATCCTTGGGACCTAAATTTAGTTCTTACTTCTTTGATTCTTCCCCCTTTCGAACCTGCAGCTTCCTGTTCTTTAAAATTGCTATCATGGAAGACTCTCTTTCTGGTAGCTATTACTTCAGCTAGAAGAGTTTCAGAACTTCAAGCACTCAGCTGTCGACCTCCTTATTTATTGTTTCATAAGGACAGGGTATCCTTACGAACGAACCCATCCTTTTTGCCTAAGGTAGTCTCGACGTCAAATCTAAATCAAAGCATTGACCTCCCTGTCTTTTTTCCAGAATATTCCAATAGGTCTGAACAAAAATTACACTGGCTAGATGTTCATCGTCAGTTGAGGTACTATTTGGATAGAACAAAACAATTCAGAAAATCTGACCAGCTGTTTGTCTCCTATGCAGAAGGCAGAAAGGGACTTTCAGTTTCAAAGGTATCATTATCTAGATGGCTAACATCTCTGATTTCCCTTGTTTATGAAATTAGACACCAAAAGCTGCCTAACAAACCTAAGGCCCATTCCACCAGAGCTTTGGCTACTTCCATAGCCTTCCAAGACAGACTGCCTATTGACACCATTTGTGCAGCGGCTACTTGGGCTACTCCTCACACTTTCATTTCTCATTATAAGTTGGATTTAGCTTCTAGGCATAGAGCTAACTTTGGTTCCACTGTTCTCAGGAGTCTGTTCCGTTAGGCCACCGGGACAAGGTGCTAGGACGCGGTCCCATCCAGCAAGAATGAAGGCGAGATAGACAACTTAACATATAGAAGTTATGTTCTTACCATAACGTTCCATGTTAGTTGTCTTCTTCTCGCTTCTTCTTAAGGCCCCACCCTCCTGCCCCCTGGTCTGGACAGACCTAGAGGAGTTGTGATTGTGACCTCTCTTTCTACCACCTCTTTTATTAGGCATATGCTGTTGTGCATATTTCCTGGATGAGGATATAGGTCACCCTTCTTTCTCCCTGGTTAGAGGTGGACTTTGTTTATAGTTATTCTCATACTATTATAAGCTGGGGTTAGCTTACAAACGAGATCTGAGGTAACTCACGCCTAGCATTGTGGGATATAAGGGGAGCCTCGAGCCGGTGGAACCAACTCTCGAGCTTTTAGAGTGGCCGAGTCGGAGCCGAGGTCGGCTCCGAACCCATCCAGCAAGAAGAAGGCGAGAAGAAGACAACTAACATGGAACGTTATGGTAAGAACATAACTTCTATTTTTTTTTTTTGTTCTGTCATGATTCATAAATATAATTAATGCTTTATAACCCCACATTTATTTGTCAGTTTCCGAGTCGGTGTCTACTTCTTTTCCTCTTGTGTTTTTCTGTCTGCAAAGTATTTTCTGTTGCAGCAGTGGAAAGGTTTCACTGGCACAATCTGTTTGTGGTCTTTATTACCATTTGGGTTGGGAGGGTGGCCTAATGGTTAAGGTGTTTGCCTTATAAACACAAGGTGCAGGGTTTGAGTCTCACAAGGGATAATTGGCTAGGCTTAAAAAATGGCTCACAAGGGCAGTTAGCCTAGTACTAATCTAACCTGCAAAGGCAAGTGGGGCAGTGGGCAAGGTGTATGCCTTTCAATCACAAGGTGAAAGGTTTGATTCTCACCATGGGCTGGAGATTCACAGGTTGACGGTATATATTTCATTAGAGAACTTGGCATAGCTCCTCGTGGTCCCCTGCAGAGTTCCTAAGCCAGCAGAGAGCAGAAAAAGCAACTTTCTTGATTATAAGTATTTTTTAAACTTTTTGTTTTGCATTTTTCGATCTTTTGAGCTTTTCGACTACTGTTTGTGCCTATATTACTGTTTTATTACCTTATTTTCCTGTTTTTCTGTGCTTAAATTGTTGATTGCACTTGTTGGCTAAAGTTTTGCTTAAAAGTAACAAACAGGCTGATACACTCAAGTGTGCCAGCGTTTGATAGCAATGTAGTCGAAAAACAAAGCATTTGCTCTATTTTTCTGTCTGTTTGCAAGAAAAACTAAACAAAACCCAAAAAAATATTTCTCCTTTCCTAAACTTTCCTAGCTAGTTGTTCCAGTGATCAGATTTTGCTGATCCCTGGGCTTTGTATTTGGTTCCTGTGTTCCTCCGTTTTCTTTTGTGGCCAGAGGTAGTTTCTTTACTCACCAGTGGGAGTGGGGAGTACTGAGCTGCTTGTTTGTCCTCAGAGGAGTGGTTAGAGACAGCAACTAGTAATTCGTTGGCCATTTTGGGTCATTTCCTGTTTTTTCCAGCCCCCTGCTATAAAGCACGCTTTGGCGGGCTTTTCTGGCATTAGAGAACTTGGCATAGCTCCTCGTGGTCCCCTGCAGAGTTCCTAAGCCAGCAGAGAGCAGAAAAGCAACTTTCTTGATTATAAGTATTTTTTAAACTTTTTATTTTGCATTTTTCGATCTTTTGAGCTTTTCGACTACTGTTTGTGCCTATATTACTGTTTTATTACCTTATTTTCCTGTTTTTCTGTGCTTAAATTGTTGATTGCACTTGTTGGCTAAAGTTTTGCTTAAAAGTAACAAACAGGCTAATACACTCAAGTGTACCAGCCTTTGATAGCAATTTAGTCGAAAAACAAAGCATTTACTGTATTTTTTCTGTCTGTTTGCAAAAAAAACTAAAAAAACCAAAAAAATATTTCTCCTTTCCTAAACTTTCCTAGCTAGTTGTTCCAGTGATCAGATTTTGCTGATCCCTGGGCTTTGTATTTGGTTCCTGTGTTCCTCCATTTTCTTGTGTGGCCAGAGGTCGTTTCTTTACTCACCAGTGGGAGTGGGGAGTACTGAGCTGCTTGTTTGTCCTCAGAGGAGTGGTTAGAGACAGCAACTAGTAATTTGTTGGCCATTTTGGGTCATTTCCTGTTTTTCCAGCCCCCTGCTATAAAGCACGCTTTGGCGGGCTTTTCTGGCATTAGAGAACTTGGCATAGCTCCTCGTGGTCCCCTGCAGAGTTCCTAAGCCAGCAGAGAGCAGAAAAGGCAACTTTCTTGATTATAAGTATTGTTTAAACTTTTTATTTTGCATTTTTCGATCTTTTGAGCTTTTCGACTACTGTTTTATTACCTTATTTTCCTGTTTTTCTGTGCTTAAATTGTTGATTGCACTTGTTGGCTAAAGTTTTGCTTAAAAGTAACAAACAGGCTAATACACTCAAGTGTACCAGCCTTTGATAGCAATTTAGTCGAAAAACAAAGCATTTACTGTATTTTTTCTGTCTGTTTGCAAAAAAACAAAAAAAATATTTCTCCTTTCCTAAACTTTCCTAGCTAGTTGTTCCAGTGATCAGATTTTGCTGATCCCTGGGCTTTGTATTTGGTTCCTGTGTTCCTCCATTTTCTTGTGTGGCCAGAGGTAGTTTCTTTACTCACCAGTGGGAGTGGGGAGTACTGAGCTGCTTGTTTGTCCTCAGAGGAGTGGTTAGAGACAGCAACTAGTAATTCGTTGGCCATTTTGGGTCATTTCCTGTTTTTTCCAGCCCCCTGCTATAAAGCACGCGTTAGCGCGGAGTTGCCACTGTTGCACACAAGAGCAGCGGTTAAACAAGGTTAAACTATTCGGGCTACCTAAATTCCACTCTTCAAATTTTCCCTTATAACTACCTTCCTCGAACTGTACTGCTGATCTAACCAGCGTATCCTATAACTAAAAAGTTCATCTCTACTTGATTCCCAAGTAGACTATTCTCTATCTGTAAAGCCTAGCACTTGCTCCTACAGTACTTGCACCTTGATAAAGCACTTTTATTATAGATAGTACCCCACCAGCCTAGAACCCACATCCCCCGGAGTCTTTTGTAAGTTTTTTTTACCTATTACTTCTAGCATGTCGAGGGATCAGTTGCTAGTGTCCTCTCCTGATCAACTGGTGAACCTGGGAATATTGAGGCAATGTTACAATTGCCTCATGTACACAGACAATCCTCTCCTTCTCCCACAAAACACAAATACATGCGAGAGATGCAACTATACAGCCAAACTGGAGGCTGAGCTCTCTCAACATAGGACTGGCAAGACCAGACAGGAGGAGAAGGTAACCACACACACTACATACCCAGTCACACATAGTACCATCACAACTTCAAATCATACACATGTTCACACAAAGACATACTTGGAGGCTCTGATCAAAAATCTACCAAAACAGCAGAGGCCACCAAAGCAGACACCCAAACAACTACCACCTCAGGACCAAACACATGCAACACATAGACCACGCAGTCAGAGTGTCAAACAGTCACAGCCCTTAAGGCCAAACACAATGCCAGACACACTCGTCATTGGTGACTCCATAGTCAGACACACTGACGTCCCGCTCACCAGACTGAGTAAGGAGAAGGTCACAGTAAGCTGCCTGTCGGGAGCCAGAATCCGCCACATAACGCAAGCACTCAGGTCTCTCAACAGCAGGTACAAGTACGACTCAGTCATTGTCCATGCTGGTGTCAACGACCTGAGATGTACCTCCTTGGACTACATGAAAAGAGACATTGAGGAGCTCTCTGATTATGTAGCCCAAGCAGGTATGACCCTGACCTTGAGCAGTATCCTACCTTCACCTAGAATGATGCCACAATACAGTGATAAGATGATCAGCTTTAATAATTGGCTTAAATTCTGGTGTCATTCAAAGGGGATCCAATGTCTGTCTGCCTGGGATGACATGCTGGACAAGCCACGCTGCTTCGCAAGGGACGGCTTGCACCTGTCACCCCTGGGCTTCCGGATATTCGCAAAGGCTCTTGCCACCTCCATAGTGCCTTTTTTAGGCAAGGCTCAAATTCTAAACCTACCACCCTAGAACACAAAAAAGGAAAAAAACTAAGGGTAATGCTGCTCAACGCCAGAAGTCTCAATCTCAAGATGCACGCACTCGAGGCCCTTCTCAGTATGGAGAACATCGATGTCTGTGCTGTGACAGAAACCTGGTTCAAGGCTCCTGAGAGCACCCCAGCACTATCAGGTTTCACCTCATATCATGCGTTCCGGCCCCAAAATCCGGACAACACCAAAAAAGGAGGGGGGGTGTCCATATTCATAAAGGACACCCACACCTCAAGGTTGGTGGCAACGCACAATGCATCGGAGACCATCCAGGTGCAATTAACCATAGGCAAGACTGCTGTGCAATTTCTAGCTTGTTACAGGCCACCCTCTCAAACTCAGGAACCTCACATGGCCTTCCTGAAAACACTGGAGGGGATAAATGTATCTCCAAACACCATCATACTAGGTGACTTCAACTACCTTAATATAGACTGGGAACACTACTTAAGCCCAAACACTCTAGCCCAAAGGTTCCTGGAGTTCATAAACTCAAATGCCATGGAACAACTAGTCACCATCCCCACAAGAGGAGAAAACATACTTGATCTCATCATCACGAACATGGGATCACAATGTTCAACACCGGAAGTATACCCCTCACTGGTGAGATCAGATCATAAACTAATCTCGCTGGAGGTCCTCATCCCGCCCCCACCTGAAATAAAAAAGACCACAGTGAAAAACTTCTCAAAAGCCGACTTCACACTTCTAAAAACTAGTGTGGTCTCCTTTAAGGCCCCTGAGCCAGTGGTAAACATTACTCAAACTGCTGAATCACTTACAAATGCCTTCTACCAGCACCTACAGGACTGCATGGATCAGGCAATCCCAAACAAAACTAAGACTCTTTGTACCAAAGGCAAGCGTCCAGTCTGGTGGACCCCAGCCATAAACAAGCTCTACAACAAAAGGAGGAAGCTACTACAAGATAGAGAAAAATCCTTGAAAGGTAAGACACCTTTGATCATTATAAGTAAAAAACTAAGAGCTCTCATAAAATCATCCAAGGCAAATTTTGAGAGAAAAATCGCCAAGGACACAAAAGACAATCATAAGGCCTTCTTTAGCTATGTTAGAAACCTAGGAGGAAACTCCCAGATATGCTCAGAATTAGTTCAAAATGATGTGAAGACTACTGAACCTACACACATTGCCAACATACTGGCTGACAGGTTCAGTGCAAACTTCTCCCCCCCTCCCCCCCAGAAGGAGAGATATCTATACCAGAGGATTGTAGCCCCCCAAACATCTCCAACGCCCAGGTGAGAACTGCTCTCTCTAAGGCAAAAAACACAGCATCCATGGGACCGGATGGTGTCCCTGGCTGTGTGCTCCACGAACTCAATGAGGAATTAAACCCGCAGTTAGGGCAACTGTTTAATCTTAGCATCACCTCAGGATACGTACCCAAGGAGTGGCGCACGGCGACTGTGGTCCCACTTCACAAGGGCGGTGCCTCCACCGACCCTGGAAATTACCGTCCCATTAGCTTGGCAAGCCTTTTCTGCAAAGCCATGGAGAGGATCATAATGGAACTCATAATTAAAGACATAGGGAACTTGCAGACTTTGGATCCAACCCAGTTTGGCTTTGTCAAAGGCAGATCATGCCTTTTAAACTTGGTTGACTTTTTCGAAACAGTCACTAAGGCCATTGATGAGGGAAAGGCAGTTCATACAGCCTACCTCGACCTGGCAAAGGCCTTCGACACAATACCCCACTCAGGTATCATCGAAAAACACATTAGCTTGAATGTAAACCCATACATCACAAGATGGGTTGCAAACTGGCTAAGTGACAGAACCCACAGGGTCAGAGTTGCTGGAGCCATGTCAGACTCAAAGCCTGTCACAAGTGGTGTCCCACAGGGCTCAGTCCTGGGTCCACTCTTGTTCGGCATCTACTTTTCTGAAGTACAAGCAAACACAGGAGGGTTATGGCTGACAAAGTTTGCTGATGACTGCAAACTGGGCGCCATAGTCGAAAACACTTCTGACACAGATATCCTTCAGAAGGGCCTCACAGAAACGGATAACTGGTGCCAGAGCCATGGCCTAAAGTTAAACGCCAAGAAATGCATAGTCATACCCTTCGGGAAAAACAAGGTTACCCCTAGCTACCATATAGGTGGCAATCCACTGAGCACAGAAGAAGTCATCAGGGACCTGGGGACCCAGGTTGACACTAGCCTTTCGTTTGACACTCATGTTGCTAAAGTAGTCAGGAAAACCTTCTACGTTGCCCACCTGATCATGAAGGGATTCACATCTAGATCAAAGGAGGTCATCGTCCCCCTGTACTCATCACTCATTAGACCTATGATTGAGTACAATGCCCCATTCGGAATGTGTCTAACCCGACACCTGCAGCAGCTGGAAAGGCCCCAAAAGTTCCTCACCAAAAGGATAAAGGGTCTCAAAAATATGTCTTATGCTGCCTGACTGAAAGAACTCCAGCTCTATTCAGTTTCATACCGCTTGCTCAGAGGTGACCTGTGCCTGACATATAAGGCCATGTCAAACCCAGATTTGATAAATATGCTTCACCTCAAAAAATCTAGATCCCTCAGAACCACAAGGGCGGGAGACTTAAACCTTGACACGGTTATTAATAGAACGTGCTGGAGGGACAGATTCATCACCCAGAGACTCCCTATGCTGTGGAACAAAATCCTGGTACATGTGAGGCAGAGCACCTCGCTGGCCTTGTTCAAGAGGAATCTTGACCAATGGATGGGAGATCACAGATATACCCCAGGGATTACTTCAGTGTCACTGCTTGACAAAGGCACAGCAAAATAATAGGCATAGTTTTATTCAAACTAAAGGGGTGGCGAAAGCCACATAACTATGGGCTAGGCTTATAAATGCCCTTGGGCAGATAGCCTAGTATGAACCTATGAACCTATGAACAAGAAGCAGAATCTCTTGTTTCACAGCTCAATTTTTGTTGAACAAACTTTTGTATTTCCTCCGCAGCATGTTCTGCAAAAAAAAAAATGTTGTCCCTCCAGGAAAGAATATTCTGAAGATAACTGGATACAGCAATTTGAATCTCATGCCTGCTTCTCGACATTCCATGATTAGTGGAATAAATGTACTCTTCTTCTGTCTGGTGTACAATGAATAATGATTTGCCACAAACGCACTATCTCCCACTTTTAGTACTTTGCCCTTCTGCCACAGTTTTGTCAGAATCAACTCCTTCTGTTGGTAGGATTACATCTTTACTATTAAAAGACTAGGTTGCTTGGAGCATACACACAATGTGCCCTTTCAATTAAGAAATCCTGCTGTGGAATACTAGTCCAGTTGCTTATTTGTGCTTTCATGAAATTAATGCAGTCTGTTCCTTCCAGCTTCACTGGTACAGCAGAAAATCTCAGGTTTTCCCTGCGTGCTGTCTCCTCTAATTTCATTATTTTTTGAAACATTTCTTCTCTAGCAGTCTCATATTCAGCCAGTCTTTTCTTCAGTTCATTCTCCAATTTATTTGCAGTTTGATCACCTCATCTGAATATCTGTTTAAAGCTTTTTCCATTTTATCCAGCATTTTGTTGTTTGAGTTGATGTACTCCAAAAGTGTTTCATTTATTTTAATCAGCTCTGAGTACATTTGATTTATTTTTTCCTCTAGGTTACTGGCATTCAAGTCTTACTGTAACTTGCACTGCTTTTTGTTGAACAACTGCATAATTATTTCCAGTCAGTGTTTCTTCTGCACCTTTTGTAGTTGATTTTCTTTCAGGTTGCTGGCATCCTGGCAGGCGCTTACTAACCAGTTACTGAAATTTACCAAAAAAAAAAAAAAAAATATATATATATATATATATATATATATATATATATATATTTATTTATATTTCACTGGCTTACTCTTTGAGTTTCTGTTTACACACTGGGAGAGCTGAAATTAAGCTATTACTCAATGTGCAGGCATCTTGGAAGTCCCATGTTGGATTTTTTGGCAGGATTGTTGCAGAATGGTGCAAGTTTTTTTTTGCCATCAAAATACAACTTGGCAGTCAGCTCTGTCTTTCATATTATATAAAAATCAGACCCCTGTTGTCTCAGTGAAATTGTCTAAAGCCTTTTATCGAGGACATTTCCTTCTTAGAATGCCACTGAAGGACCTGGTTACTCCTTGGGACATTACCTTGTTACTTCAGGTTCAGACTTAGACACGCCTTTGAACTAGCATCCTTCAGTGGAAGACGGTTTTCATGCTGGCAGTTACTTCAGCTAGGAGGCATTCAGAGCTGTAAGCCTTATTGTGTCAACCTCCCTTTTTTTCCATAAGGACAGGGTATCTCTTTGAACTAACAACATTTCTTTCTATTTTGGCTTTTGAAGCTGCCATCAATCAGACCAATAACTTACCAATTTTCTTTCCAAATTTCTCAAACAAAGGGGAATACACTTTACATTTGCTGGATGCTCATTGTCAGCTGAGGTTGTACTTGAGTTGCACCAACAAATCTTGTTTTTTATTCCATCTGGGTTTAACCTGTGAGTTATCAGAAAGCAGACCTGCCGCATCCAAGAGACTTCAGCTCCTTAGACTCTGCCTGTTTTACCCATAATGCCTAGCCCTGACAACCGTCTGATTTCATTTGCCGTCTTTCAGGACTGCAGCTTGGTATTGAGCTCCATTGGGGTTGTATCCTGTGACATCTTAGGTAGTGTATAATTATACCTGTTTTCCTTTATCCTTCTTCCTCTTCATTGTAGTAACTGGTTAGTGTGCTTTTTGAGTGGTCTTTTTTAGTTTTCTTAGTTTAGGTAGGTAGTGTGGTATCATTAGCGGGGTTTATATTATAACCTCGAAGGTTTAAAACTTTGAATGCATAAAGATTGAACTTTATGCATCGAAGTCTTAAACCATCGAACGGTGATAAAAAAAAAAAAATTAGTGTTTACGCAGGGGGGGGCAAGCCCCGCTGCACCACCCTCTGCTACTTAAATATACCAACTCCGAGATCGCACAACATTGAAGTAAATGGTAAGCTCCCCTTACGGAGATTTCATTTTAAACATTCGATGCGCGCTTTCAACATCGATATTGTCAGACTTCGAGATTCTGATATAGACCCGCATTAGTGGGTTTTTCCTGCCTTATAGCGTTTTTGATTCTGTAGCTTTTTTCCTTTCAGTGGGTGTTACTATGTCCCTTTCCTTTTTTTTGTTTATAGGAGGGAGTGTTTTTTTTCATGTTTTTGGTATGCAAAAAGGTTTAAGCCGTGCATCACTTCGGGCCATAAGTTGACCTCGCAAGATGCCCCTGACACACACTGGTATTATTGGACTTTTGCATTTTTTTGTTCATACTGGTGTGCTGGAGCCATGGCGGAAGGAGGTTTGACTACAGTTGAACTAGATTATGTACCTAGACGTGAGAAGATGTCTGACCTGCGATCTAAAGAGAAGTTAAGAATGTTTTTGAAAACGACTGTAAACCCCGTTAAAGTATGTCCTTGGAACAAACAGTATGTAAAAATGATGTTGATGTCTTAGCACTTCACTGCAGAGTGTCTAGAGTAGAGAACTTAATATATAAACTAAAAGGATGCAAAATCAAAGGTTCCAATTAGAAATCTGTTTGGACCTTAATATTGTACTCAGAGGATTGCAAGTGCTGAAAATGCCAGCACATGGTTATACACAACCAGAACTGTTGAGTCAATGGCAGAAACTTAATTTGGACCTCAGTTACAACTATATGAGGTTATTAATAGACTTTGCAGTTAAAGAAGAAAGTGTAGTGAAATAGAAAGGAGTCCATGCATTATATGATAGCTTCTTGGGGGACATGGCTGCTAGAATGTTTTAAGGTGTATTTGATGCTTTGAACATCTATGAGTAGAAACTGTTATGTGTGATAGTGAAAAAAATGATTAGAGACTCCAGTGACTTCAAAAAGGGGCAGATTTTTGGCTGGCCGAGAGCTGAAGGCTCCAGGGAAGCATTAAGTAATCAAAAAGAATAGAAACAGGCCACACCTAATGTTACCGCAGCAACAGGAGCTACTGAAGTGATTTTTGCATGTAATGTTACTGCAGTAACAGGAGCCACTAAAGTGATTTCTGCATGTGAGGAAATCTCCAGTGATGTCGCAAGTCACCAGGATGTACTCTCTAGTAGTACACAACTAGGAGCAAAAAGGAAAATTTTAACTGTTATGGCAGAGGTGCATTTCTCTGCTAATGGACTTAGAGGTGGACAATTAAGTGAGAATTTAGAATTAAAATTTCCTCTGCCTATTATACAAGAGACAGCAGAGAAGAGGTTGCAATCTACAAGCAGGAGCAGATACAAACAGAAATTGCCTCAAGAGGTGGACTGTTCCAGTATAAAAAAAGTTTTGGAAAATAACTTAATATGTAATTTGTCAAGTAAAATGTTGTCAATATATGAATGTAATGTTTTACAAAAGGGTTTAACATTTGTACCATGTAAATGGGTATGATATTACAGAAGTTATCACTAACATGAAAATGTTTACATGAAATGTAATTTTGTAAATGAATTTTCGTGACAATAATGATTCTTCTAGCAGTACTTTTTCACAGTTTAGAAGACCAAGTATGCATATGCCTGTACTACAGCCTCTTGTAGAAGCATTTGAAAAGTTGTGTGTTAATGATGTTTACAAACACTGTGAAAGTAAGAAACGTAATTTTAGGAATATGTCTTTTAATGAGAGACAGGCCATGTTGAAGTTAATGAGCTATGATAGTATACTAATTCGTCCTGCAGATAAGGGGGGATCCATAGTATTAATGGATTCTGACTGGTACAAAGATAAGGTGAAAGAGATGTTAAATAATAAGTTTTATAGAAAGGTTAGAATGTTTGATTATATTAAAGATGGTTGATGCACTGAAAACTGAGCTGAGGACTGTGTTAAGAAATAAAATGTTGGACCAAGGGTTATTTGACTATTTTTATATGGAAATCCTAAAATGCCAGTTATACAGGGTCTTTCAAAAGTACACAAGAATCCTACTAGTTCACAGATGAGGCCCATAGTCGCAGGACAAAAGTGGTGCACTGAAGCAATGTCTATTTTTGTGGAGAAAAATTTAAGACCATTTATTAACTGGAACACTCACCTTCTGTAAGACTGCAGACAATTTTTATGTGATTTATATGATTTTACTAAGGCTATTTTTAAAAAAGGTAAACGGTATTTGGTTACACTCTATGTACAGTCCTTATTCAATGTAATACCAAATACTATAGGTATAGAGAGGGTTAAATTTTTACATGAACAGAACTGTTTCTCGACTAAGAAGGTTGAAATGCTATGTGCTTTGGTTAAGATGATTTTATATAATAATGTCTTCATTTTTTATAAGGATTACTACCTGCAGATAGATGGTGTAGCTATGGGCACATCATGTGCCAGTAGCTACGCCAATCTTATAATGCTAGTATGAGAGCTGGAACATGTATTAGGTAGTATGTTAGGCAAGCATGTAATTTTCTATAGAAGATTCAGGGATGATCTGTTTTTCATATGTGAAGGCACTACCAAGGAATTGTCAGATTTTTATAATTATATTAATACAAGCACAAGCTTTTTAAAGTTTGTGATGACTTGTTCAGATTGAGAGGTTAGTTTTCTGGATGTGTTAGTGAAGGTAAAGGAAGATGGGACAATAGATACTATGACATAGAAAACCATGTTACAAGAACACGTACTTGTATTGAAGTAGTATGAACCCACGTTTTACTTTTGATGTGGTGAAAGGGCAAGCTGTAAGAGCATCATGAGTTAATGCTAGTGAGGAAAATTTTAAGAAAGAACAGAAATATAGAAGAAAGGTTTGTAGCAATGGGGTATGATAAAAAGGAAGTATCTGATAAGCTAGTTGAAGTAATACAAAGAAGAGGGAATGAAGGAAGGCCTTATTTTTCCTGTGATCCACCTGCATGTGTGAATAAGGTAGATGAGCTTAGGTGCAAGGTACCAATAATATATTCTAAGGGCTCTAAAGGTGTAGTTGACATTGTTAAAAAACACTGGGGTGTCATATAAGAAAAATAAATCTTTAGGTCAGCTGCAATGTTACCAAGGTGTCTTATTTACTTTTATTTTTATTTATTTTACATTTGTTGACCGGGATAGTCCGACTGGATGCATGTCCATTTTCAGTGGAGGCCTGGGGAGAAAAGCTCCAAGGGTAAGCAGACACAGCATTACATAATACCAGCATTACGTATTACAAGCAGACTATTTACAGAGATTACATAAGTAAGCAAGTTAAACAACTTTCACAGGTTCGAGTTAATCCCGAGCGTAAGTCAGGATTAAATCAAATTACACAGTAAGCTGGTTAACAGATTTTTACACATTCTAGACAGAGTTAGCCAGGCTTGATACATTGACATAGCCAGTTAAGTGACAAATATTGTTTGAGTCTAGTTTTAAATTGACCTAAGGTGGAAAGTAAGGTCATATCAGCTGTAAGACAGTTCCAGGATCTACTTACAGAGTTTGCAAAGAGAGAGTCACTGGCTGTGTTATTAATTTTGCTAGTCTGAATTAGTAGTTTGTTAGAGGATTGAAGCGGTCTAGGATTGTTATAGGGGGTGATAATATTTTTAAGTGCAGGAGTATTATCCGAATTATAGAGGATTTTATAGGGCATAGTCGAGTGGGTGTTTGAAAGACATGCGTTGAATGGGCGTGCCTTCGTTGAAGGTTGGGCTGGCAACTCAACACCATAAAAACCAACTGCCAATCATTAGCGGAGCGGAATTCTGCTGCGGCGACCCCTAACAGGGAAAAGCTGAAAGACAAATAACAATCAGTTGGTTATACTGGATTAGGCTGGGTAGTTTAAGCCACCCAAGCTGATTTAGATTGATGCAATGATGTGTCCTAAAAGGCAGCCCAGTGGCAAACCTGGCAATGTGGTTGTAGCAAATTGAGAGTTTGTTAAGGACAGTCTTGTTTAAATTCGAGAGTAGAGGGGATGCATACAGAAGGGTTGAAGGTGAGGGAAGAAGGTGAGAGCGAGCTCTTATGGGGTATGATACCAGGAAATAACGACATGATTCTTATAAAAATAATACCAGACCTTGTTATAACTGCAGTTTTTGCAGTTATATAGATCAAGCAGGTGTTTTTTTTCACCCAGACCAGAACAAGGTCTATAAATTTTCAGTGTAGGCTACTTGTAACAGCAGTTGTATTGTTCACCTAGCAGTGTGTAAAACCTGCAGTAAATTTTATGTAGGTAAAACGGACAGAAGACTGAAAGGGTTAGAGAACATCTGAATGATATAAGAAATACTATGGTTAGGAATGCATTAGCTAAACATGTAGCAGACACTTCCCCAGAGCATGTGTTTAGTTTTCAAGTTATAGATGTGGTGCAGGAAATTCTCAGGGGATATTAGAAGTGAAAGAGTGTTTAGAAAGCAAATGGATTATTAGATTAAGAGCAGATACAGGGTCAGGACTTAAATCATAAAGTACCATTAAAACCAATATTGAAAGCATGTCCTTTCTTTAAATAAGAACGGAGTTTTAATAAACTCCCTTTCAGCCCCCCCCCCCTCACCCACCCACCCACCTTTTACACACATTCATTTTTTTATACAGGTTTATTATTAGTACTGCATATATTTTAAAATGTTATCTTTTTAAGAGTTTTACCAGGATGATGTTTCTTTTTCACGTTGTTATTTAATGGGCATTGAATTAGATAGATTTTATGCATCTGATGAAGCAGTGGTAATACTGCGAAAGATGTTCTTCATCTCACATTGCTGCAGTCCTAACACTTGGGTAGTCCGCTGTCCCTCGGTCGGCCCGAATATCAGAGTATAAGGCTGACGTCGGTCAAGGCGCATTTGACTGACATCAGAACGTCAGGGTACAAATGCGCATGACCGACGTCATATCCTCAGTCTTTTTTGCCGCATGGTCCGATGCAGAAGCAGTGTTGCAAGTGCCGTTTGGCGTTCTGAAATATTTCGAATTCGGAGTTTCAGACCGAAGTCAGAGTTGGTTAAGTACCCCGTTGGGGAATATTTTGTTTTTTCTTGCATCAGTGGTTTACGTGATGTCAGAAAAGTGAATAACTGTATTTCTTGTGGGAAACAGATACCGCATAGGGATTACCATAATTTGTGTATACCTTGTTTGGGACCTGAGCACGACGTTGTTGGGTGTCGCTTTTGTGCTAGGTTCAATAAACGCACTATAAAGCGAAGGTTGGATTGTGCCAGGTTGGTCTTTGGGAAGCGGTGCAATTACAATATGCCGTCGGATGCTCCGACGCCGGCTTCCTCAAAGAAGCGCAAGGACAAGGCAGTTAAAGCTAGGTTAGAGGAGTCGTCCGAACCGGACGCCGGTTCTTTAGAGGCGTCAGTGGAACCGGTGGTTCCGACGGAGGCCTCTCTCGAGTCCCAGGGAGAAACTTTGTTTTTACAGGATGTGGCCTCCCAGGAGGCAGGTCAGGCTGTAGGGGCTTCTCAGATAACTGTACTCCCCTCCCTTCCTAAGGTGTCTAGGCCCTCTCTTTCTGCTTCCAAGGCTTCTCTAGAGGCAGGTCTAGTTTTGCTTCTGTGGGTGTCCCTCCTAGTTCTTCAGGTTCTGTGCCCAAGAAGCACATGCTTAAAATGGCAGAAGATTTAATTACTTTAATTAGAGGCTCTATGCCCCCTCCTGATAAGAGGCCTAGGATGGAACCTGTGTTGGGGATTATGAGCAGGCTTCGGATGTGTCTGAGTCTTCGGCTGAAGACTTGCAGGAGTATTCTCATTATTCTGATTCTGATGTGGATGATTCTACTCCTTCTGCTTCTCCTCCTGAGGATTTTTCTTTTTCAGAGACCCTTCACTCAATGAGAGAGCATTTTAAATGGGAAGGTCAGGATTTCTCTGATTCCAGGAAAAGGCTTAGGGAATTTTTGTTTTTACCCCAGCATAGGCCTTTAGCTATACCTCCTGTTCTGAATGTGGTGGAAGATGTGTTTGCAGAGGCTTCTCTTAATCCTGATTCTTTGCCTCCTGCTCCTGTTAAACCAGATAGGTATTACAGGGTGCCTGAAGCTCATAAGTATGTTTTTTGAGAGTCCTAGGGCAGACCCAGAAACTGTTAGCCAGGGGCCTAAGGGTGTTAAGGCTTCTGTTGTCAAGAATCCGGTTCCTGCAGATAAAGAGGCCAGGGCCTTGGATAGATGGGGAAAGAAAGTTTATACTTCTTCCACTCTAGCCATGAGAGCTTCAATTGCCAGTTTCACATGTTGAAATATCAAAATTATCTCCTTTCTCAGTTGAAATCTAAGGTTGATGCTCTGGCGGAAGGTATTGACTGTAAAGAGTTACAAGATTTAGTGCATGTTTCTGAACAGGTGGGTAAGCATTCTTTGCAATGTGGTTTTGATGCTGTACAGGCCTCGTCTAGGGTGGCTGCCACTGGGTCAGTTCTTCGCAGGCATGCCTGGCTGAGGGATCAAAATTTATCTGACCATGTTAAAACTAGGATTTTGGATGCCCCTTTGCAATCTGATGTCTTGTTTGGTTCTCCTGTTGAGGCAGTTTTAAAGAAAATGGAAGACAAGGCTAAGTCTATGCAGACTGTTAAAGATTTTTTGCAGGTTCAGCCTCCAAAGTTTAGTAGAAATTGGCCTACTAAAGGGTGGACGTATCCTTCTTATGATTCCCAGTCTAGGGGTAGATCTAGACGTGGCAGGGGCAGAGGTCAGGGCTCTTTCAGGCCTAGAACAGGGAGTTCTCCTGCACAGTCTTCGAGTGAGGGCAGGGGTCAGTCCTTTCGTAAACAGACCCAATGACCTACCGTTTCAGCTGCCAGAGCCTTCTCGCCTGGCAGCACCTTTGGGAGGAAGGTTGGCACTTTTCAAAGAAAATTGGAGTTTGATTACCCAAGACAAATGGGTACTGGATATCATTCATCACGGTTACAGGTTTTATTTCCATACCTTGCCTCCTTTCAAAGGCATGCCAGACATTCCTCCTCAACAAAGAATAGAGGCTCACAAGCAAATTTCACTGTTACTCCAAATAGGGGCCATACAGCCGGTTCCTATGCCAGAAAGGGGCCTAGGATTTTATTCTCGCCTGTTCCTAGTACCAAAGAAGGGGAACACGTGGAGACCAATTTTGGATTTATCTATCCTCAACACTTATCTGGACATTCCCAAGTTCAAGATGTTGACGTTGCAGCAGCTTTTACCTCTGCTGGGCAAAGATCATTGGATGGTAACTTTGGATCTCAAGGAGGCTTACCTTCATGTTCCTATCAGACTAAGTTGCAGGAAGTATCTGCGTTTTCGAGCTGGGACTTCTCACTATCAGTTCTCTGCATTGCCCTTTGGCTTATCTACTGCGCCCAGAGTGTTCACGAAAGTTCTGGCTCCAGTGATTGCTTTTTTCAGGCTAAAAGGAATACAGATCTATCCTTATTTGGACGACTGCCTGATTCTGGCTCAAGGAAGGGAAGAGCTTCTTCATCATTTGGAATATGTGATAGCTGTGCTAAGATGCCTGGGGTATTCTGTGAACGAAATAAAGTCCAGTCTAGTACCCTCTCAGGACATGTGCTTTCTGGGTGTGAGACTGAATACAGCATCCCAGATGGCCTTTTTAACCCCGGACAAACAAAAGAGTCTATCCCTTTACTTCCATCAGCTATCTCATCAGTCCGGGCTGACTGCAAGGACAGTCCTTCAAGCCTTAGGGTTCATGGCATCTTGTATTCTGGTGCTTCCCAATGCCAAACTGCATATGAGGAAGCTACAATGGTATCTCAATAATGTATGGACACAGCACTGCCAGGATCTGGACACTGTCATTCAAATAATACCTTGCATTCAAAAGGAATTTTTGTGGTGGGCTCAGGAATGTCACCTAAACAAGGGACTCTCTGTGACCCGGCCAGAGGCGAGTCAGATTTTAACGACAGATGCCTCAGACATAGCTTGGGGAGCTCATCTAAATGGAAAGTGGATACAAGACAAGTGGCCTGCCAGACTACAACATCTACATATCAACATGAAGGAGATGTTAGCAGTCCAGTTTGCATTAATAGCTTTCAAGGATTTACTTCTTCCAGGGCAGGTGTTGATTCTAACAGACAACACAACTGTCATGTGGTACATCAACAAGCAAGGGGAACACATTCTTATCCTCTATGCAGGCAAGCAATGATTTTGTGGGAGACTGCTCTCAGTTTACAAGTAAGTCTTCAGGCAAGGTTTCTGCCGGAGCACAGAACTCCTTAGCAGATGTGTTAAGCAGACAAATCATGGATCCCCACGAGTGGAAACTGGATCTTCATGTATTTCAGAAATTGACAGTGTCCTGGGGAACTCCAGACATAGATCTGTTCGCTTCTCCACTAAACCACCAGCTGCCAAAGTTTTGCACAAAGCGGTTTCATCCCACAGCTTGGAAAGTGGATGCTCTTTCTTTCAGTTGGAAAAATCTTCATGTGTATGCCTTTCCACCTCTGCCTCTCCTCCCAAAGGTACTTCTGAAGGTCAGACAGGACAAGCCAAGGATGATTTTGATAGCTCCAGATTGGCCTCGACAGCACTGGTACCCACTACTGAGAAGTCTAGTACGGAAGCCTCCATGGCCTTTGCCTTTGATTCCACATCTGTTGTCCCAGGAGGACAGTCATTTGCTCAATGTCAAACTTCACTCTCTTCACCTAACAGCATGGCATATTCTGTTTTAAACCATAGAGGGTCTCAACTTCCACAACAAGTTTTGAATGTGATTTTGGAAGCTAGAAGGCCTAGTACAAGGAAAGTGTACGCAGATAAATGGAAGAGATTTTTATTTTGGAGTGCAGCCAAGGATTTGGATGTTTCTGAGCCTGATTTAAGTGTGGCTCTTCAATATCTTACTGAGTTATTGGACAAAGGTTTGTCCTTCTCTTCTATTAAGATTCATGCTGCAGCAATTTCAGCTCACTACGATTGTGACCCACCATTGTTTTCTCATCCTTTATTCAAGCAATTTCTTAGAGGGGCAAAGAATATAAGACCCCCACGAAGGGCTCCTACTCCTGCTTGGGATTTCAATTTTGTGTTGGAGAAACTCACTCTACAACCTTTTGAGCCTGCAGCTACTGCTGAGTTGAAATATTTGTCATGGAAGACTGCTTTTTTGTTGGCCATTACCTCTGCAAGAAGGGTTTCTGAATTGCAGGCCCTTATGGCAGTTGAGCCTTTCTTAATTTTCCATAAGGATAGGGTATCTTTACGTACTAATCCTTCCTTTATGCCTAAAGTGGTTTCTAGTGTGGCTTTAAACCAAACTATTCATTTGCCTACTTTTTATGCAAATCCCCAAACTAAAGGGGAAAAGATTTTGCACACTTTAGATGTACACAGGCAGTTGCGATATTATTTGGACAGAACTAAAGGGTTCAGACAATCTCAGCAGTTATTAGTTTCTTTTACTTTGTGCTCTCAGGGCAAGCCCGTGTCAAAACAAACTATTTCTAAGTGGATTGGATTTTGCATTGCTTTCTGTTATTTCCATCATGGCAAAGAGATTCCAGCTGGGATTAGACCTCATTCCACTAGGGCTACTGCCACTTCGACAGCTTTTGAGGGGTGGCTACTAAGGATATTTTGGAGGCAGCCACTTGGAGTTCAGTGCATACCTTCTCTAGGCATTACCACCTTCCACTGTACTCTAAATCCAGGGCTGGTTTTGCCACTGCTGTGTTGCAGGGCATTTTGGCAGCTCCTGCTTCATTATAGTTTAGCCATCCTCCCTTACCTCTGCTTTGGGATTCTACCCAAGTGTTAGGACTGCAGCAATGTGAGATGAAGAACATAGTACAGTTTTGTACCTACCATAAATGTAGATGTTCAAGATCCACATTGCTGCAGTCCAATACCCTCCCTCCTTCCCTCTGTTGTTTGAGGTGGTTGTGTGGGTTGGGTTATCCATCTGAGGTATATTGCATTTTGTATATATTGTATATATTATACATATTTTTGGTGTTAGGCTAGTTGGTTGTTTAGTTGTTGTCTATGGGTTTTGACCTTTCTTTTTAGGGTCTTCTGAAATCTGGGGCAAGAAAAGACTGAGGATATGACGTCGGTCATGCGCATTTGTACCCTGACGTTCTGATGTCAGTCAAATGCGCCTTGACCGACGTCAGCCTTATACTCTGATATTCGGGCCGACCGAGGGACAGCGGACTACCCAAGTGTTAGGACTGCAGCAATGTGGATCTTCGAACATCTACATTTATGGTAGGTACAAAACTGTACTTTATTATGCTGTTGCCCGTTTCCTGAATAAATTGTTGCTGGTTTTATGATAGCCTAGCATTGCTTCATCTTGCTTCTGCTTGTTAGGTATATTTATTGCTTTGGTCCCACACACCTTGACACTGTGTGCCATCTGTGACATTTTTGGCTACTGTGCTTGTCGGTGAGAAAAGAGCTAGCTAGCCAGCCTGTAAGGCTTCCTCTTCTTGTCTGCCTTGCAAGTGTGATCATGGTCAAAAGGAGGGAACCAATGACCCCAAATCTTTCAAAAGAGGACTATAAACAACCAGCCTGCCCTTCCTCTAGTCACTCTGATCTGAAGGTCCCAAGATCTTCAGTCCCTCTTACTATGTTGGTGCACCATTGGATCCCACTCATTTGACCCATTCTGCTATGGCGCTGACTGTGGAAAAAGCTTCTCCAGATCTCAGTATACCCATTGCTTTTTTGATGAGAGATGCTCCTTTGGACAGTGCCTGGTCATCTTTTCCCCCCCTCAACTTCTAGGCAGTTCTTTCCAGAGTCCTTTCCATCTGCATCCCAGATCTGAACTTGTCTGGCTTAGACCCGACCCTAGGAGACTTCTATAAGCTGCTGGCCAACAAAGCCTTCTTTAATAGCTTCTTCGAACCCATCAGTCTGATTAGTCAAGAGTTTGTGACCTACTGTGTTGGACATTCTTATTGCAGTCCTTCCTGCAAACCTAGATGCAGTTAAGCTTAATTCTTTCTGCCTCGGGTCCTAGACACAGGTCTGTGCTCCATCCGGTGTGTTTCCTGTTTCAGGCTTGATGGAGCCAGGGTTATTGGAGCTGGTGACCTTGCCTCTAGTTAAGTTGGAGCCAACACCTTGGTCTGTTCTGGTTTCTAGCCCTGTCTTGGCTTTCTCTACTCTGGCTGTCTTTGAACCGAGAAAACGTCAGCACCAGCCCTTTGTGGCCAGAGTGGCCAGGTTGGTTTCAAGCTTCAGGTCTCTGATTTGCTCTGGTCTTAATGTTGGAGCAGACAGGAGTGACCACCAAGTCTAGCATATATTGGAGTATTTAGATTCCAGGAGTGCTGGCTGTGTGAGGCCAGCTTCTGCTTTCAGCATCATAGTGAAGATGTTTTCTTGTCTGGAGAGACACTGGTCAGCACTATCCAGCTTCCTTCCCCCCTTGATGTGTATGTCTGTAGACCCACATTAGCCTGCTCCAGGACAGACCGCCCTGACTAGCTTCCAGACTACCCTGCATCCAGGGCCTCCAGCCTCTATCACTTTCCCTCTGGGATCCCCCCAGTAGGGAAAGTTTTGGCAAGAAGCCGTGCAAGAGGAAGTATCTGGATTCCTCAAAGGAATCACTCACCGAGGACACTGACCTTGAAGAAGGAGAGGGAGTCCCTAAAATCTCCCTATGAGGATGCCTTGTTTGGTGACTTTATGGAGTTGCACTGTCATCACGGGTTTAGAAAGCCTAAGCCCCACCTCTGGAAGAGTCTGCGTTTCTGGACACTTTCAGGATGGGTCTGTCCACTTCCTGGGTGGTCCCGACTCCAGATACACTTATTGATTTTATGTCTTGATGAGCCTGATATAGTGCAACCTATCCCGAAGAAATCCAACAAAATCTTAGACCCTCCCAATAACCATCAACATTGGAGTAAGGGTCCTGTCATTGATGCTTTTGTGGTGGAGTCAGCCACCAAAAAGGACATCTTGGAAGTATGTTCGTTGATCCTCCCCTAATAGGGAGTCTAGGGCATTAGACAGGTTGGAAAAGTGATCCTATGCATCAGCCACCTTTGTGCTGAGGATGTTAAATTATCTTGCCCACTTGACAAAACTTCAGCAGGACATCGTGTCTGAGGTATCAAGAATCATTAAGACAACAGACAGCAGAGTCTTAGAAGACTCTGGAGACTCAGTTATCTACCTTGCAGTCTATTGCTATGCTAACATGCCCACACATCTTTCTAATGCAGTTGATGGCATGGGCCAGGCTGCATGTACTGGCATCTGCATGTCTGGCTGAGACTGGGTAACTTTATGGACCATTTCAAGGTATTCTTTATTAATGCTTCCTATGACAGCTGCTCACTCTTTTGGCCTAAAGTTAAAGACACCTTGACCAAGGGCGAGCAGGATGAGAGGGTGCTGTGTGCCATTAGAAGTGCATTTCGCTATCCTCCAACAGAACTTTTTCAGGAATCAGAAAGGGGGTAAATGCTTTTTTTTCTGAATAGCACAGCAGCCTTTTCAAGATGCTCCTGTAGAATGATTCCCCAGCGGCAAGGGGGATAACCTGAATGGGTGCCACCCACGCAACAGAGGCAGTCCACAGATTCAGGGCTTCCTCATAGCATTCTCCAGGATACCCTTCCAACACTCCTGAAGGGTTGCCAACTGTCTGATTCTCAAGGCAGTTGGGGGGTCATTTGACTCCACACCTAGAAGCTTGAGATGCTATCACCTTGAACACTTGGGTGTTACGAATTGTATCCAGGGGCTTTACAATTTCATGCTTATTTCCCCTAAAAAGGAATGCAAAATACCTTTCAAATGTGCCATTTCATCAGAGAAGGTATGCAACTCTGAAAATCAAAAAGCTCTTAGAAAGTTGAGTCATCCAGGAGGTCCCACCAGACCAACTTGGAAATGGGGACTACTCCATATTCTTTTTGGTTCCCATGAAAGACGACTGCCTACCAGTCTTGAATTTGAGCAAGTTAAATCACTTTGTGAAACAGACCATCTTCTGGATGGTTTCAGTACAGTCCGTCCTGCCTTTTTTGAGGAAGAGCAATTGGATATGCTTGATCAACCTCAGTGACTCCTACTATTATATCAAGATTGTGAGGCAGTCCAGGAGGCTTCTGCTCTTCTGGCTGGGAGGCAGTCATTACCAATTCCGAGTGCATTCCTTTGGTCTCACCAACACACCCTGGGTGTTCATCAGATGCATGGCAGTGTTGGCAGCCAGGTTTAGGCTGCAGAGGTTTAATTTCTTCCCATACCTGGATGACTGGATTCTCTCCACCTCCACAAGGACATCTCTAATCAGGGCCAGGGAGTCCTTACTCCAGTTGTGCCTTTCCTTGGGAATCACCAAAAAACATCAGAAGTCCAATCTGTTTCCAGTTCAGGACTTGTAGTTTACAGGTTGTCATTTGAATACTGTGTCTCAGATTGCCAAACTTCCAGCACTCAGGATATCCACCCTCCTTCAGGCCACCTCTTTGTTGTCTTACGGAAAGTCTCTGGCTTCCATGGTTCTCAGTTTTATAGGTTGCATAGTAGCATCAGTTCGCCTTGTTCCTTTGCTAGGTACCACATGAGGATTCTGCAATGGACACTTGCAATGCAATGGTCTTGCCAGATATATTTGATGGGTTTTCCACTAACATTCACACAGATTTGCCAGAGTCATATCAAATGGTGATTGGAGTTTCCCCTGGTATTACCCTAGAAACCATTCCTTCTTCCTTCCCAGCAAACTGTTGTCGCAATGTTCATAGGTGTGTAGTAGGCTAATGGCCCTGGAGCCTTTACAAGCCTAGCCCATAGGATTACCCTGGCATTGTGCCACCCGACCTTAGTTCCTAGTGCTTCTGTTGAGCAGAGCCACTGGAGTGATCCCCGGGGTGAATTTTCTATTTCCCATCCTTTCATCAAGATTTCTCTTGAAGAGGGCCAGTGAGGTGCTCTGCTTGACTTGTATGGGAAGTCTATTCCATAGCATGGGCAGTCTCTGGGTTATGAACCTGTCCCTCCAGCATGTTCTATTGATTGTGGTAGTGAGGTTGAGGTCTCTGGAGCATGTGGTGTGGAGGGATTGGGATTTCTTTAGATGTAGCATTTCTAACAGAGCTGGGTCAGACATGGCTTTGTAAGTCAAGCGGAGATCGCCTCTAATTAGGCGATATGAGACCGAGAATATTTGGAGCTGTTTGAGTCTGTCCATATAGAACAAGTGTTTAAGGCCTAAGATTCTCTTTGTGAGGTACTTGACACTTTAACTTTTCATAGTTCTGCATTGTCTTAATTTTTGCCTAATTATTTTCTATATTTGCTGACATTGTTTTTATGTTTCTGATCTCTTCTGAATCTGGTTCCTTCCCTATTTCTGTGTGGTGTTAAAGTTTATAAAACTGGCCTAACAGCTTTTTTGTTATCTGATTGCTTCAAGGCTTGTTGACATGTCCCCCACCTTTCTCAGGTGGGGGGGGGGGTTCGGAAGGAAAGCAGTCCAGGTAACCTGGTCTACGATAGAGGCTAGTCTTCCCATCAGTGTCTTGAAGATGAGTGTGGTCCTCTTGGGTTGCAGGCCTTTTGGGACCTCCTCCTAAGGACTTCATCTTATTATAGATGGACAATATGTCTGCCGTCTGGTACCTGAAGAAACAAGGAGGGACCTGTTCAAACCTGCTTTGTTGAGCAGCCACAAGGGGCTTGGCAATAGACAATTTTTTCTCACTGGTTTCTGGCAGCAATGCACATCTCAGGGAAGTCCAACATTTTGTCAGGCAGTCTGAGAAGGGACGTACTACTTCCTTACAAATGGTCCCTAAATCTGAGGATTGATGCTCAGATATTTCAGTGCTGGGGCACCCGGTATTGAGATCTGTTTATTTTCCTTATTCAACACCAAGTGCAGCAGCTAATATGCCTCAACAGGGATAGTTACCCAGGGACACTTTTCTGTATGCTTGGCCCATGCATCTTTTGTACTCGCTTCCTCCTACCCATTTAATCACAAAGTTCCTTCAGAAGGCTGTCCATTGCAATGTGGCTGTAATCCTCATTGCTCAATTTTGACACTGACAGGTGCGGTTCCGCTTATTTTGGCCTCTTCTGAAGTAACTTCCTTTGAGTCTGTATCTCATTTTGGATCTGATTTGTCATCCAGTGGAATTGGACTTGCCAGATTTTCTGATGCTTAAGTTGACCACATGGTTTTTCCACTTCCCTTGATAGCTAAAGATCCCAAGGTTTCAGACGAAATGGTTCATGCTTTGTCCTCTTCTCAGGAATTTTCTTCTCACAGAGTCTGCTCTAGCAAACGGAGATATTTCACTCTTTGGGCTTAATCAGAATGTTTAGATCCCTTTTCCGTGGTGATAAAGGCTATTCTTGATTTTCTGGCTGTAGTTTATTTCATTCACGATCTGTTTTTTTTCCAGTATTAAGGTGCACTTGGCTGCTATTGCCAGTAACAGCTCAAAAGATTTCAAAGGCCTTTCTTAAAGGAACCATTTAATTAGCCCTACCAACCCGACCCCAGTTCCTCCATGGGATCTGCCATTTATGCTTAGGTGTTTCTGAGCCCCCCTTTGAACTATCAGCCATGGTTCCCTTGAAGTCTTGGTCTTGGAAGACTTTCTTGTTGGTAGCTTACTTCGGCCAGCTGAGTATTGGAACTTTAGGCCTTATCCTTGGTATCTCTGTAAGCTGATCTTTTACAGTGTGTCCTTCAGAATAGATAGATCTTTTTTCCCAAGGTTGCCATGGAGAACAGTTTGATTCAGGCAAGCAAGCTGCAGGTGTTCTTTGAATTTTCACATAAAGGAGAATATTTGCTTCATTGTCTTGATGTTTGCAGATGGTGAGTTCCTCTTTGGATAGTACCAAGTCATTCAGAAAGACGAACCAGCTGCTGCTTTCTTTCTTTCTCTCTCAAGCTCACTTGGGAAAACAAGTAGCCAAGTCTACTTTGTCTAAGTGATTATCTGAAATCATTGCTGTTTGCACACTGAATGAAAGATGTTGCCTTGCAAACCGAAGGACCATTCTGCTACAGCTATGGCTATTTTCATGGTCTTCCTATCAAGGGTGGCTATGGGTGACATTTTGCCACTTCTGTTGGGTGGGTCCTCATACCTTTGTCTCTCATTACAAATTGGATATTTAGTTGAGATCTAGGGCCTTTTTTGGTTCCACTATATTGCGGAATGTGCTCTTCTAGGTCATAAAGTTGCTGGGGACTCTGTACTACAGGTTAAACCCATATGGAAAAGACAACATCCGTTTACAAAAGTTATGTGCTTACCATAATGGTAGATATCTTTCCATATCACTGTTGCAGTATTCTTTACATATGGATCTCCTGCCAAGGATTGCCCAACGTCCAGACAGTACTTCAAAGCCTATAGATTTTATAGGTGCCGTACATCACAATGCTCCTTACTAAAGGGTAGGGCATAAAGATTATGTGTGGGCACTAACACATCTTGTTTGCCACAAGTCTGAACAGCATTGTCGAACATCAGTCTGAATGGCTTACTGCCGTGCTAGTTACCAAGCCGCCTTCAGATAAGTGCCGCATCAGGTTTTCTCCTCTACCTTTTTTCATTATCGTATTGTACTTGTGGTCATGTCATCCAAGAAGGGAAAATGTCAGTGTGGGAGGCAGATACCCCATAAAGATGGTCACGACCAGTGTCTTTTTTTGCTTAGGTGCTTCCCACGACCATGCACACAGTGCTCCATCTGTCAAGTGTTTGACCCTGCCACCCCTCATAGTCACTTGGCTTCCTTATCCATATACCTTGAGAACCAGTGACTTTAGCTGTTGGCCCAGGGTGTTACGCTGGAATCCTTCCATTCTGAGGGTCAGCTGCCTGCTAAGAAGAAGACCGGAACCGTAGGCCTGATCTGGTTGCTGTCCAGTCTCCCATGGACATCACTTTAGAAGCTAGTGAAAGCCCTGGAGACTATCCAGTGCTTGCTTTATATTCCTCTGCCACGACCCCATCTGAAGCCAGCATGTATACGAATTCCCGCCCATCCTCAGATTCTTTTCAGATGTCCATTCCGAACATTGAGAGGGAACCTCAGCTAATTATTTCTGAGGGGTTGAGGGGGATTCTTCAGATTTTGGTAAGGGAAGAGATTCCATCTATGATTATCAGATCTCCCAAGGGTCAGAACCATCGAGAGTCTTTGAGGTGGACATTCCACTCAGGAAAGGGGGAAAAAATACGTTTCCCCTTGTTTTTGTTGTGGTGGATGTGGTGAGCTTATACACCAATATTAAGCATAGTTTTGGAATGGAAGCCTTAAAACATTTTTTAGGAGATACCACAATGTACGTTTTGGAGTTGGTTCTATTTTAAGAAACAGTATTTTTGAGTTTAATGGTAATTTTTATAGACAATTGCAAGGTACGCCATGGGGGCAGCATTTGCCCCCATGTATGCTAATATATATATATATATATATATATATATATATATGTTGAGAACATATATATTTATAGAAAATAATTTTTTTGTTAAATATGTAGTGAAGTATTTTCGTGTTATAGATTATTTGATTTTTATTTGTAAAGGAGGTAAAGTGGAAGTGGAGACGTTTATAGAGAGCCTGCATAGGACTAGATTTGGGATTAGTTTTGATGGTTTGCAAGTTGGAAAAAATGTTAATTATTTGGATATCACTGTAGAAGGGACACCTCGGGGAAGTCTGAGGACAAGTATACATAGGAAATTTGAGCAGTTGGATCATATTTTATATGGACAAAGCTGCCACCCACCACACATTATAAAGTCTATACCATATGGTGAGTTCTTAAGAGTTAAAAGTTTGTAATAGTCAGGAGGAATTTAAACAAGAAGTGGACAACACCTTAAAGTTTTGTAATAGGGGGTAAAAAGTTTGGTTAATTATTTTTGGAGCTTTTTGGAAAGGAATGTGGCTCTTTTAAATAATAAAAATAAGGTTTCCTTATCAAAGTGGCAGGAGTATCAACAATTTTTTAGTACATAGTAAATTTCAGATGCCCCTAGTGGAGAGAAGTAACAATGTAGCCTTAAAAGGAACATATCCCTGTGGTAAATGTGTTACTTGTGATTTTGTAGTTAGGAACTTTCCTAGCATTAATGGTAAAAGTTTTCTGGGATAGGGTGTCCAAAATTGTGAAAGTCAGGGAATAATTTATGGACTTAAATGTCCATGTGGGAAGTATTATATAGGAGAAAGTAAGAAAAGTTTCTCTACGAGATTAAAATATATTAGTCAACAGAAAAAAAAACAAACAAGCCTTATGAATTCCACAAGGGGAACCCAGTAGGTTTGCAAGCAACTATGTTAGAACAGGTGCATTATGATTATACAATCCCACAAGATGTTAAGAACAGATGTTAAGAACAAATTAAGAAGAAAGGAATCAATTTTTATCTTAAAGTTTGATGCACTCTTTCCAAGAAGCTTGAATAAAGAATGTAATTGGAAATGCTTATTGTAAGAAGATTGGGGTTTTAATGTTAATTTAAATATTGTTTTATTGGTTAATTGAAATAAATTGTGATGAATATAATGTGTGTGGGGAAGAGAAGATGACATACTCTGTAAAGGCTTGCATAACCGAGGCACTAGAGATTTTTATCGCTTTGTTTTTTTTTTTAATAAAACACCTTTCAGTATATTCACTTGGCCCATTTTCATTGTTTGAAGTGTTGGTGCTGCTTTTGGAGTGGTTCCCTGTTGTTTAAGATCCTCAGTATGAATGGCAAGATTTTATTCTGGGTCTTTTCAATGCTTTAATATCAGTCTTCCACCCCAGTTAAGAGGCCTAGGGAACTGGATTCATCAGATGAGCACTTGGACTCTGGCAAGGAATCTTCCTCCTCTCAAAATCCTTCCTTTGTAGATTACAGTTCAGATGGAGAGGATTCTTTGAGTCAAGAATCTCCCTTAGAATAATTTTACTTTTGGGGATACTAGTGCACATAGAGTACTTCAAATGGGATTGCTACCAGGTGTCTGACATTCAAAAAGGTATTATGAACTTGACAGGTTCTATAAGGTGCCTGAGGATTGCAAATTTGTGTACAAGTTCCCATTTGCTGATTCCTCAGTGGTTTCACTTTCCTCCCAAGCCTTCTAAACTCTTGCCATCTACTAAGCTCCTTCCTCATGTAAAGGTAGTGGAGCTATGGAGAGGTTTAGTAAAATGTATATACGGTTGCTACCTTGTCTTTTACAGCTATTAATAGCAAACCCACATGACCAGGTATGTTTTGGCCTTTCTTTCTTGGGTAGCTTTGATTGTCTCTGACCTTCATGATCCTACTGGGAAGGTTTCAGCTCTTTCCCTCCTTGGATCCACTTCCCAGGTTGCCTGTCACCCCATAAAATGTAGCTATGATGCTGCTGATGCAGGCGTTCCAGGGCTGCTACTTTTGTTCTGTGATGAGGCATTATTCTTGGATACATCTATATGCTTTACCTGATAGTAAACATTTGGATGCCCCTCTGGATAATCTCTTTGGGACAGCTGCTGCTGACCTATTTAAGTCCATTCAGGATATGGGTAAGGCCTTGCAGGAATTCAAATATATTTTTGTCTCTCCTTTCCCCAAATTCCAGAGGAATTACCCTTCTAATTCTGCCTTTGTCTGCAGAAAGACTCACCCACCTCCCAAGGGTAAGAAGGGATCTAGGCATATTCCTCATGCTAAATCCACTCATACTGCATCTCAAGAAGCATTCCTATCAGGGCAAGCCTGTCTTCATTTGACAGTTGGCCTCCTCTTCCCCTCAGTCAGTTCCCCATGTTTCTGCTTTTCTCTGTCCATTCCAAATTGGTATCAGTTCTCCTCAGACTCCTGATTGCTGTCGGTCATTCGTCAGGGGTATTTCATGGTTTGGAATTCACTTCCCCCTTCTTGAGCATTCCACAGCCTTCTTGGGAACAGCTTCCTCATTTTCCAGACGTTTTGAAGTCCCTTTTGGATTAGAGCACCATTTGGCCTAGTCCACCTTCCCAACTGAGAAAGAGTTTTACTCCATAATGTTTTTGGTTCCTGGAAAAGAGAGTTCCTGGATTCCATTTTGGCTGTTTCTCTGCTCAACACCTTTCTCAAGGTCCCTTCTTTCCGAATACTGTCTATTCAGACCTTGTTTCTTTTTCTTCTTCTTCCCTCCGATGCCTTCTTAGTTACTGTTGGCATCAAGAATGCCTAGCTTTACATCCGTACTCACCCTGTGTTCAGGAGATTTTTACATTTCTGTTTCTTTCTCGCACTTTACAGCCCTAAGAGGATATCTAGGAGACATCTAAGAGGAGATCTTATTCAGGTATATAAGACATTTAGAGACAAATACCTCTGGGAATGTTTGTGGTCATCAAAAAGTAGTAGAGAATCATCAGCCAACCTATGTAGACAATTCTTTAGGAATGAGAAGTGTACTAACTGGTTCTCTGACAGAATAGCTGATGCCTGGAACAGACTACCAAGTTACATTAAAGCAAGTACTAGTTAAGATATTTTTAAGAACAGCCTGGACACTTATCAGAACAAGTGTTTTGGTATATTGGCAAGCTAGAAGGGCATTAATACCCGTGTTTGAAATATGTGTATGTATGTAAGACTCTTCATCAAATGCCTTGCTCCTGTCCTTGCCTTTTACAGATTTCACAGATTTTCCCATATCTAGATGGCATAGTAATTCAGGCTTCCTCTCCCAGCAGTCTGTTGCAGGATCTCCACTTTATTGTTTGTCTTTTGCAAAGTCTGGGGTTCACCGTAAACTTCAAGAAATCTGTTCTTATGCTCTCCCAGAATCATATTTTCTTAGGGTGCTGGCTTCTTGCTCCAAAGGTTTTGTTTCTTAACACCTTTTTCCAGTCTCTCCTTCCTCTGTTCTCTCTTATGGCCAGAAAGTTTCTCTGTGTTCTGGAGTTTATTGGCTGCCCTGTTGCCATGCTTCCTCTCTTCAGGCAGCGTATGAGGAAGGTAGAGTGGTGCCTCAAATCAATGTGGCTTCAGCATTGCCATCCTCTTGATTACTCAGTTCCTCATCCTCCTCTTTGTCTCAAACTTGAGTTCCAGTGGTGGATTCAAGAACTCTCTCTCAATCTAGGGATTCCCTTCCAGATTCTAATTCCATCTCAAGAACTGTACACAGATGCTTGATACTTGGGGTGCGAGGCCTCTTGTAACCTTCTAAATGTCTAGGGTCTCTGACGTCTTCATCAGAGGTCAGATCATGTCAACATCAAACAGATGAGAGATCCTATTTTTAGTTCTGCAAGCCTTTCATCTCCTTTTCCACCCCAGCCCCCCTCAAAGTCTTAACGAACAGTGCCACTGTGAAGTGGTACATCAACAGACAGGGGGGCATGAGGTCCTGTCTTTGCAGTTTAGCTCTCCAGGCATGGGATCTAGCAATCCAGTATCAAGCGACTGTTCAGGTGTTCTGCATCCTTTCAGAGTGCAGTCTAGCTACAGACTCGAGTAGGTCCAACACACAGTCTAACAAATGAATGCTTCAGGGAGATGCGTTTGACATAGTCCAACGTGGGGTATTCCTCAGGTAGATATTTTTGTCTCCCCTCTGAACAGACAACCTCCTTTTTTCTGTTCCAGAGTACCAACTGATCTGCCTTGGAAAATGGTTGCCCTGTCTTTTCCTTGGGTGGAAATGTTTTTGCATGCCTATCCCCCTTTCTCTGTTGCCTTGAGTTCTGCACAGAATCAAGCAAGACTCTCCCAAAATCTTTCTGATGACTCCCTTTTGGCCCAGACAGCATTGGTTCTTCCTCTTTTATCACTTGGCCAGGAGCCATCACCACAAGTTAGCTGACTGGGTGGATCTTTTCACAAGACAAGGAACCCTCCTATCCATCCTCACCTGTCAACTATTCTTATGACACTGTGGGTGTTCTGAGGATATGCTCCAGGTTTTGATTTTGCAGGAGGCTAGGAAACCCACTACCAAAAAAATCATGCTTGTCCAAGTGGAAGAGATTTTCTGTCTGGTGCCTTTCTCGCCATCAGGATGCCTTATTGGTGGGATTCCTCTGGCTCTCTCTCTTGTGTGATCTGCTCCATCGGTTGGCATATTCTTCAGTTAAAGCTCATCTTTCAGCAATTTCTGCTTGTCTGGCCTTAAATCCTCCTTTGGGCACTCATTTTGAGGTCGGTCAATTTCTTAAAGGTGCCCTACAAATCAAGCCCCCCCACAAAGCCTATTCCACCTTCTTGTGACCCCTATTTTTGTGCTTGAAAAACTGACTCGGGCTTCTTCTGAACTTGTTAGTTCAGCTTCTTTGCAGCATTGTACTTGGAAGACTGTTCTTCTGTTAACCTTCACTTCAACAGAAAGAGTGTCTGAACTTCAGGCTCTCATGGCTATTCCTCCTTTTTTTTTTTAGTTTTACTAATCCTTCTGTTATGCCCAAGGTTGTTAATGAGTTGTCCCTGAATCAGGCTATTCACCTTCCTTCCTTTTTTTTCTTCTCCACAGTCTGCTAGTGAGAAGGTGCTTCAGATTTTGGATTTGCATGGATAGCTCATGTATTTGGATAAAACAAAGGCAGTTCATAATTCTGATCAGATTGTTTCTTTTCATCCCAAGACTTTGGATTTGGCTATTTCCAAGCAAACTGTCTTCTCTTGTATTTCTAAGGCTATTTCTTTTTGTTATTCCTTTCATATCAAGTTCCTTTCCTCCTCTGTAAAGGCACATTCTATTGGGGCGGCTGACTCCTCTGGTGCCTTTTTCAAGGGTTCAGACAACAATTCCATCCTTGAAATTTCGGTTTGTACTTCCACTAAACATTATAAATTGGATTTTGTTGCCAGGGCTATTTTAGCTGTTGTATACTCCTTCATGTAAAGAATACTGAAACAGTGATGTGGAAGTACATAGTACAGTTGTGTAAAATCTTACACTAACAGTTGATGCCCTTCTCATGGAAGTACATAGTACAGTTGTGTAAAATCTTACACTAACAGTTGATGCCCTTCTCATGGAAGTACATAGTACAGTTGTGTAAAATCTTACACTAACAGTTGATGCCCTTCTCATGGAAGTACATAGTACAGTTGTGTAAAATCTTACACTAGCAGTTGATGCCCTTCTCATGGAAGTACATAGTACAGTTGTGTAAAATCTTACACTAGCAGTTGATGCCCTTCTCATGGAAGTACATAGTACAGTTGTGTAAAATCTTACACTAACAGTTGATGCCCTTCTCATGGAAGTACATAGTACAGTTCTGTAAAATCTTACACTAGCAGTTGATGCCCTTCTCATGGAAGTACATAGTACAGTTGTGTAAAATCTTACACTAACAGTTGATGCCCTTCTCATGGAAGTACATAGTACAGTTGTGTAAAATCTTACACTAACAGTTGATGCCCTTCTCATGGAAGTACATAGTACAGTTGTGTAAAATCTTACACTAGCAGTTGATGCCCTTCTCATGGAAGTACATAGTACAGTTGTGTAAAATCTTACACTAGCAGTTGATGCCATTCTCTTCTCTGTTATGTTATTCAGTCCCTTCCTCCTTCCCATTCTTTCCTAGATCTTGTCCCTGTGTGTTTGTTGCCCTCCTTGCTGAGGGACCCTTGCTTCCTCTTTCCTTCTGTCCTTTTTCCCTGCTTTTTATTTATTTATTTTATTGTATTACATTTGTTAACTGGGTATTTACGACTAGTCCAGGGTCCCATTTTCAGTGGAGACCCAGAGATAAGCTCCATAGTAGTGCACTACAGCAAACAATCCTGAATACAATACAAGAGTAATACAGTAACAAGCAATAATACACTGCAAGCAAATAGCACAAATGCAAGTACTGGGAAATATTTTATACAAAAAGAAATGAAGATACAAGTTAAGGTGGGAAAAGTAAGTGGGAAAAAATAACCTGGAGAGTGCCAGAAGCACAGCCAATGTCTGGTAAGGTGTTCCTTTAGGAGAGATTTGAACTGATTGAGTATAGGATTTTTAGTTATGGTCTCTGGAAGAGTGTTAGAGTTCATAGGTTCATAGGTTCATACTAGGCTATCTGCCCAAGGGCATTTATAAGCCTAGCCCATAGTTATGTGGCTTTCGCCACCCCTTTAGTTTGAATAAAAACTATGCCTATCATTTTTCTGTGCCTCTGTCAAGCAGTGACACTGAAGTAATCCCTGGGGTATATCTGCGATCTCCCATCCATTGGTCAAGATTCCTCTTGAACAAGGCCAGCGAGGTGCTCTGCCTCACATGTACCGGGATTTTGTTCCACAGCATAGGGAGTCTCTGGGTGATGAATCTGTCCCTCCAGCACGTTCTATTTATAACCGTGTCAAGGTTTAAGTCTCCGCCCTTGTGGTTCTGAGGGATCTAGATTTTTGAGGTGAAGCATATTCATCAAATCTGGGTTTGACATGGCCTTATATGTCAGGCACAGGTCACCTCTGAGCAAGCGGTATGAGACTGAATAAAGCTGGAGTTCTTTCAGTCGGGCAGCATAAGATATATTTTTGAGACCCTTTATCCTTTTGGTGAGGAACTTTTGGGGCCTTTCAAGCTGCATCAGGTGTCTGGTCAGATACATTCGAACGGGCATTGTACTCAATCATAGGTCTAATGAGTGATGAGTACAGGGGACGATGACCTCCCTTGATCTAGATGTGAATCCCTTCATGATCAGGTGGGCGATATAGAAGGTTTTCCTAACTACTTTAGCAACATGAGTGTCAAACGAAAGACTACTGTCAACTTGGGTCCCCAAATCCCTGATGACTTTTTCTGTGCTCAGTGGATTGTCACCTATATGGTAGCTAGGGGTAACCTTGTTTTTCCCGAAGGGTATGACTATGCATTTTTTGGCGTTTAACTTCAGGCCATGGCTCTGGCACCAGTTATCCGTTTCTGTGAGGCCCTTCTGGAGGATATCTGTGTCAGATGTGTTTTCGACTATGGCCCAGTTTGTAGTCATCTGCAAACTTTGTCAGCCATAACCCTCCTGTGTTTGCTTGTACTTCAGAAAAGTAGATGCCGAACAAGAGTGGACCCAGGACTGAGCCCTGTGGGACACCACTTGTGACAGGCTTTGAGTCTGACATGGCTCCAGCAACTCTGACCCTGTGGGTTCTGTCGCTTAGCCAGTTTGCAACCCATCTTGTGATGTATGGGTTTACATTCAAGCTGATGAGTTTTCGATGATACCTGAGTGGGGTATTGTGTCGAAGGCCTTTGCCAGGTCGAGGTAGGCTGTATGGACTGCCTTTCCCTCATCAATGGCCTTGGTGACTGTCTCAAAAAAGTCAACCAAGTTTAAGAGGCAGGATCTGCCTTTGACAAAGCCAAACTGGGTTGGATCCAAAGTCTGCAAGTTCCCTATGTCTTTATTTATGAGTTCCATTATGATCCTCTCCATGGCTTTGCAGATAAGGCTTGTCAAGCTAATGGGCGGTAATTTCCAGGGTCTGTGGAGGCACCGCCCTTATGAAGTGGGACCACAGTCGCCGTGCGCCACTCCTTGGGTACGTATCCTGAGGTGAGGCTAAGATTAAACAGCTGTCCTAACTGTGGGTTTAATTCCTCGTTGAGTTCATGAAGCACACAGCCGGGGACACCATCCGGTCCCATGGATGCTGTGTTTTTGCCTTAGTGAGGGCAGTTCTCACCTGGGCGTTGGAGATGTTTGGGGGCTACAATCCTCTGGAATAGATATAACTCATTTTGGGGAGGGAGAAGTTTGCACTGAACCTGTCAGCCAGTATGTTAGCAATGTGTGTAGGTTCAGTAATTTTCACATCATTTTGAACTAATTCTGAGCATATCTGGGAGTTTCCTCCTAGGTTTCTAACATAGCTAAAGAAGGCCTTATGATTGTCTTTAGAGTCCTTGGCGATTTTTCTCTCAAAATTTGCCTTGGATGATTTTATGAGAGCTCTTAGTTTTTTACTTATAATGATCAGAGGTGCCTTACCTTTCAAGGATTTTGCTCTATCTTGTAGTAGCTTCCTCCTTTTGTTGTAGAGCTTGTTTATGGCTGGGGTCCACCAGACTGGACGCTTGCCTTTGGTACAGAGAGTCTTAGTTTTGTTTGGGATTGCCTGATCCATGCAGTCCTGTAGGTGCTGGTAGAAGGCATTTGTAAGTGATTCAGCGGTTTGAGTAATGTTTACCACTGACTCAGGGGCCTTAAAGGAGACCACACTAGTTTTTAGAAGTGTGAAATCGGCTTTTGAGAAGTTTTTCACTGTGGTCTTTTTTGTTTCAGGTGGGGGTGGGATGAGGACCTCCAGGGAGATTAGTTTATGATCTGATCTCACCAGTGAGGGGTATACTTCCGGTGTTGAACATTTTGATCCCATGTTCGTGATGATGAGATCAAGTATGTTTTCACCTCTTGTGGGGATGGTGACTCGGGCTTCTTCTGAACTTGTTAGTTCAGCTTCTGCAGCATTGTACTTGGAAGACTGTTCTTCTGTTAACCTTCACTTCAACAGAAGAGGTCTGAACTTCAGAGCTCTCATGGCTATTCCTCCTTTTTTTTTTAGTTTTACTAATCCTTCTGTTATGCCCAAGGTTGTTAATGAGTTGTCCCTGAATCAGGCTATTCACCTTCTTCCTTTTTTCTTCTCCACAGTCTGCTAGTGAGAAGGTGCTTCAGATTTTGGATTTGCATGGATAGCTCATGTATTTGGATAAAACAAAGGCAGTTCATAATTCTGATCAGATTGTTTCTTTTCATCCCAAGACTTTGGATTTGGCTATTTCCAAGCAAACTGTCTTCTCTTGTATTTCTAAGGCTATTTCTTTTTTGTTATTCCTTTCATATCAAGTTCCTTTCCTCCTCTGTAAAGGCACATTCTATTAGGCTGACTGACTCCTCTGGTGCCTTTTTCAAGGGTTCAGACAACAATTCCATCCTGGTTTGTACTTCCACTAAACATTATAAATTGGATTTGTTGGGCTATTTTAGCTGTTGTATACTCCTTCATGTAAAGAATACTGAAACAGTGATGTGGAAGTACATAGTACAGTTGTGTAAAATCTTACACTAACAGTTGATGCCCTTCTCATGGAAGTACATAGTACAGTTGTGTAAAATCTTACACTAACAGTTGATGCCCTTCTCATGGAAGTACATAGTACAGTTGTGTAAAATCTTACACTAACAGTTGATGCCCTTCTCATGGAAGTACATAGTACAGTTGTGTAAAATCTTACACTAGCAGTTGATGCCCTTCTCATGGAAGTACATAGTACAGTTGTGTAAAATCTTACACTAGCAGTTGATGCCCTTCTCATGGAAGTACATAGTACAGTTGTGTAAAATCTTACACTAACAGTTGATGCCCTTCTCATGGAAGTACATAGTACAGTTCTGTAAAATCTTACACTAGCAGTTGATGCCCTTCTCATGGAACATAGTACAGTTGTGTAAAATCTTACACTAACAGTTGATGCCCTTCTCATGGAAGTACATAGTACAGTTGTGTAAAATCTTACACTAACAGTTGATGCCCTTCTCATGGAAGTACATAGTACAGTTGTGTAAAATCTTACACTAGCAGTTGATGCCCTTCTCATGGAAGTACATAGTACAGTTGTGTAAAATCTTACACTAGCAGTTGATGCCATTCTCTTCTCTGTTATGTTATTCAGTCCCTTCCTCCTTCCCATTCTTTCCTAGATCTTGTCCCTGTGTGTTTGTTGCCCTCCTTGCTGAGGGACCCTTGCTTCTCTTTCCTTCTGTCCTTTTCCCTGCTTTTTATTTATTTATTTTATTGTATTACATTTGTTAACTGGGTATTTACGACTAGTCCAGGGTCCCATTTTCAGTGGAGACCCAGAGATAAACTCCATAGTAGTGCACTACAGCAAACAATCCTGAATACAATACAAGAGTAATACAGTAACAAGCAATAATACACTGCAAGCAAATAGCACAAATGCAAGTACTGGGAAATATTTTTATACAAAAAGAAATGAAGATACAAGTTAAGGTGGGAAAGTAAGTGGGAAAAAATAACCTGGAGAGTGCCAGAAGCACAGCCAATGTCTGGTAAGGTGTTCCTTTAGGAGAGATTTGAACTGATTGAGTATAGGATTTTTAGTTATGGTCTCTGGAAGAGTGTTAGAGTTCATAGGTTCATAGGTTCATACTAGGCTATCTGCCCAAGGGCATTTATAAGCCTAGCCCATAGTTATGTGGCTTTCGCCACCCCTTTAGTTTGAATAAAAACTATGCCTATCATTTTTCTGTGCCTCTGTCAAGCAGTGACACTGAAGTAATCCCTGGGGTATATCTGCGATCTCCCATCCATTGGTCAAGATTCCTCTTGAACAAGGCCAGCGAGGTGCTCTGCCTCACATGTACCGGGATTTTGTTCCACAGCATAGGAGTCTCTGGGTGATGAATCTGTCCCTCCAGCACGTTCTATTTATAACCGTGTCAAGGTTTAAGTCTCCGCCCTTGTGGTTCTGAGGGATCTAGATTTTTGAGGTGAAGCATATTCATCAAATCTGGGTTTGACATGGCCTTATATGTCAGGCACAGGTCACCTCTGAGCAAGCGGTATGAGACTGAATAAAGCTGGAGTTCTTTCAGTCGGGCAGCATAAGATATATTTTTGAGACCCTTTATCCTTTTGGTGAGGAACTTTGGGGCCTTTCAAGCTGCATCAGGTGTCTGGTCAGATACATTCGAGCGGGCATTGTACTCAATCATAGGTCTAATGAGTGATGAGTACAGGGGGACGATGACCTCCGTTGATCTAGATGTGAATCCCTTCATGATCAGGTGGGCGATATAGAAGGTTTTCCTAACTACTTTAGCAACATGAGTGTCAAGCGAAGACTACTGTCAACTTGGGTCCCCAAATCCTGATGACTTTTTCTGTGCTCAGTGGATTGTCACCTATATGGTAGCTAGGGTAACCTTGTTTTTCCCGAAGGGTATGACTATGCATTTTTGGCGTTTAACTTCAGGCCATGGCTCTGGCACCAGTTATCCGTTTCTGTGAGGCCCTTCTGGAGGATATCTGTGTCAGATGTGTTTTCGACTATGGCGCCCAGTTTGCAGTCATCTGCAAACTTTGTCAGCCATAACCCTCCTGTGTTTGCTTGTACTTCAGAAAAGTAGATGCCGAACAAGAGTGGACCCAGGACTGAGCCCTGTGGGACACCACTTGTGACAGGCTTTGAGTCTGACATGGCTCCAGCAACTCTGACCCTGTGGGTTCTGTCGCTAGCCAGTTTGCAACCCATCTTGTGATGTATGGGTTTACATTCAAGCTGATGAGTTTTCGATGATACCTGAGTGGGGTATTGTGTCGAAGGCCTTTGCCAGGTCGAGGTAGGCTGTATGGACTGCCTTTCCCTCATCAATGGCCTTGGTGACTGTCTCGAAAAGTCAACCAAGTTTAAGAGGCAGGATCTGCCTTTGACAAAGCCAAACTGGGTTGGATCAAAGTCTGCAAGTTCCCTATGTCTTTATTTATGAGTTCCATTATGATCCTCTCCATGGCTTTGCAGATAAGGCTTGTCAAGCTAATGGGGCGGTAATTTCCAGGGTCTGTGGAGGCACCGCCCTTATGAAGTGGGACCACAGTCGCCGTGCGCCACTCCTTGGGTACGTTTCCTGAGGTGAGGCTAAGATTAAACAGCTGTCCTAACTGTGGGTTTAATTCCTCGTTGAGTTCATGAAGCACAGCCGGGGACACCATCCGGTCCCATGGATGCTGTGTTTTTTGCCTTAGTGAGGGCAGTTCTCACCTGGGCGTTGGAGATGTTTGGGGGCTACAATCCTCTGGAATAGATATCTCTCCTTTTGGGGGAGGGGGAGAAGTTTGCACTGAACCTGTCAGCCAGTATGTTAGCAATGTGTGTAGGTTCAGTAATTTTCACATCATTTTGAACTAATTCTGAGCATATCTGGGAGTTTCCTCCTAGGTTTCTAACATAGCTAAAGAAGGCCTTATGATTGTCTTTAGAGTCCTTGGCGATTTTTCTCTCAAAATTTGCCTTGGATGATTTTATGAGAGCTCTTAGTTTTTACTTATAATGATCAGAGGTGCCTTACCTTTCAAGGATTTTGCTCTATCTTGTAGTAGCTTCCTCCTTTTTGTTGTAGAGCTTGTTTATGGCTGGGGTCCACCAGACTGGGCGCTTGCCTTTGGTACAGAGAGTCTTAGTTTTGTTTGGGATTGCCTGATCCATGCAGTCCTGTAGGTGCTGGTAGAAGGCATTTGTAAGTGATTCAGCGGTTTGAGTAATGTTTACCACTGACTCAGGGGCCTTAAAGGAGACCACACTAGTTTTTAGAAGTGTGAAATCGGCTTTTGAGAAGTTTTTCACTGTGGTCTTTTTGTTTCAGGTGTGCGTGGGATGAGGACCTCCAGGAGATTAGTTTATGATCTGATCTCACCAGTGAGGGTATACTTCGGTGTTGAACATTTTGATCCCATGTTCGTGATGATGAGATCAAGTATGTTTTCACCTCTTGTGGGGATGGTGACTAGTTGTTCCATGGCATTTGAGTTTATGAACTCCAGGAATCTTTGGGTTAGAGTGTTCGGGCTTGAGTAGTGTTCCCAGTCTATATTAGGGTAGTTGAAGTCACCTAGTATGATGGTGTTTGGAGATACATTTATCCCCTCAATGTTTTCAGGAAGGCCATGTGAGGTTCCTGAGTTTGAGAGGGTGGCCTGTAACATGCTACAAATTGCAGAGCAGTCTTGCCTATGGTTAATTGCACCTGGATGGTCTCCGATGCATCGTGCGTTGCCACCAACCTTGAGGTGTGGGTGTCCTTTATGAATATGGACACCCCTCCTTTCTTGGTGTTGTCCGGATTTTGGGGCGGGCGTATGATATGAGGTGAAACCTGTTAGTGCTGGGGTGCTCTCAGGAGCCTTGAACCAGGTTTCTGTCACAGCACAGACATCAATGTTCTCCATATTGAGAAGGGCCTCGAGTGCGTGCATCTTGAGATTGAGACTTCTGGCATTGAGTAGCATTACCCTTAGTTTTTTTCCTTTTTGGTGTTCTAGGGTGGTAGGTTTAGAATTTGAGCCTTGCCTAAAAAAGGCACTATGGGGTGGCAAGAGCCTTTGCCAATATCCGGAAGCCCAGGGGTGACAGGTGCAAGCCGTCCCTTGCGAAGCAGCGTGGCTTGTCCAGCATGTCATCCCAGGCAGACAGACATTGGATCCCCTTTGAATGACACCAGAATTTAAGCCAATTATTAAAGCTGATCATCTTATCACTGTATTGTGGCATCATTCTAGGTGAAGGTAGGATACTGCTCAAGGTCAGGGTCATACCTGCCTGGGCTACATAATCAGAGAGCTGCTGGGCGTCCCTTTTCATGTAGTCCAAGGAGGTACGCCTCAGGTCGCTGACACCAGCGTGGACAATGACTGAGTCGTGCTTGTACCTGCTGTTGAGAGACCTGAGTGCTTGCGTTATGTGGCGGATTCTAGCGCCGACAGGCAGCTTACTGTGACCTTCTCCTTACTCAGTCTGGTGAGGGACATCAGTGTGTCTGACTATGGAATCACCAATGACAAGTGTGTCTGGCATTTTGTTTGGCCTTAAGGGCTGTGACTGTTTGACACTCTGACTGTGTGGTCTATGTGTTGCATGTGTTGGGTCGTGAGGTGGTAGTTGTTTGGGTGTCTGCTTTGGTGGCCTCTGCTGTTTTGGTAAATTTTTGATCAGAGCCTCCAGTATGTCTTTGTGTGAGTATGTGTATGATTTGAAGTTGTGATGGTACCATGTGTGACTGGGTATGTATTGTGTGTGGTTGCCTTCTCCTCCTGTCTGGTCTTGCCAGTCCTATGTTGAGAGAGCTCAGCCTCCAGTTTGGCCATATAGTTGCATCTCGCATGTATTTGTGTTTTGTGGGAGAAGGAGAGGATTGTCTGTGTACATGAGGCAATTGTAACATTGCCTCAATATTCCCAGGTTCACCAGTTGAGCTGGAGAGGACACTAGCAACTGATCCCTCGACATACTAGAAGTAGTAGATAAAGAACTTTCAAAGGACTCGGGGAAGTGGGTTTTAGGCTGGTGGGGTACTATCTATAATAAGAGTGCTTTATCAAGGTGCAAGTACTGTAGGAGTAAGTGCTAGGCTTTACAGATAGAGAATAGTCTACTTGGGAATCAAGTAGAGATGAACTTTTCAGTTATAGGATATGCTGGTTAGATCAGCAGTACAGTTTAGCGTGTTTTATAGCAGGGGGCTGAAGGGAGCTAGGAATTGGCCCAAAACGACCAATGGACTACTAGTTTCTGGCTGAAACTTCACCAAATCGGACAAAAGGCCGCTCAGTGCTTCCCACTCCCACTGGTAAGCAAAGAAACTTCCCTCCTTCCTAATAAGGCAATGGATCAGTAACAGGAATTAAAACAAAGCCCAGGGATCAGCAACTCTGAAACTGGACTACTCTAGTTCAGTAAAGTGGGAAAACAAGAGATTTTTTTGTTTTATTACAGAGATAAGGAAAAAAACAGACAGTAAATGCTATAAATACTGTAAATCGGCTAGCGCACTTTAGTGTGTAGCCTACAGAAACAATTTGCAACAATTAGTAACTTAAAGTGGAATAAACAGTGTAAAATGCAGAAATCACTTAAAGTAGCAGTAAAACAGGCGAAATGCAGTCGCTAGCTTAATAACAGTGGGAAAGCCACAAAAAATACTTATATCTGGTAGAAAGTCACTCTTTAGCTCTCTGCTGCTTGGATCACTCTGCAGGCCACCACGAGGATCTGTGCAGAGTTGGTACAAGCTGGAAAACACGTGTTTAGCGTGTTTTATAGCAGGGGGCTGAAAGGAGCTAGGAATTGGCCCAAAACGACCAATAGACTACTAGTTTCTGGCTGAAACTTCACCAATTCGGACAAAAGGCTGCTCAGTGCTTCCCACTCCCACTGGTAAGCAAAGAAACTTCCCTCCTTCCTAATAAGGCAATGGATCAGTAACAGGAACTAAAAACAAAGCCCAGGGATCAGCAACTCTGAAACTGGACTACTCTAGTTCAGTAAGGTGGGAAAACAAGAGATTTTTTTTTTTTTTTTTTTTTACAGAGACAAGGAAAAAAAACAGACAGTAAATGCTATAAATGCTTTTATGTGGCTAGCACACTTGAGTGTGTTAGCCTACAGGTAAAATTAAGCAACAAATAACTTTTTAAGAGTGCAAAACAGTTAATCAACACAAAAAACAGTTTAAATAGAATGCAGAGCTGTATAAACAGGCTAAGATGCAGTCGCTAAGCAGTAAATATTCAAAAGCCAGAAAAAATACTTAAATCAGTTATAGCAAATACAGTTATAACAAATGCTCTGAAATATACTGTATATTTCCAATATGTTTGAGAAGGACAGTCAGAACACAAGAAGGTTCAGGCGAAAAAGGAAAAAAAGTTTTGTTTTACTTTTTGAAAAGGTAAAAAGGAGGAACAGAAGGCCTTATCAAATGTTCTCTCTGTATTAAGAAGAATGAGCTAATGACACTAGACTGGGAGGTGTGTCACAGTAGGGGCGGGCAACTGCAAAGCCACCAAGTATAAGAGCAAGACACCAACAGGGAGGGAGTGGGACAAAATAGCCTAAGACAACAAGCTATGAAAGTTTTAAACAGAAAAAGATTTCTGAAGATTCTGAATAGACAAAGTGCTTTATATATATTAAATTATAAAACAGTAATCTGTTAAAATAATCAAAAGATACTTATATTTTGTAGCTCAGTTGCGGTCAAACAACTTCTCCAGCCTGCACCAAAGACCAGAACAACAACTTTTTTTTTACAAGAACACAAAAGAACCAGCCCCCACTAGCCAAGAGATAATTACACAGAGTAAATGTTTCAGTTTATACAATAGCCTAAGACAACAAGCTATGAAAGCCTTAAACAGAAAAAGATTTCTGAAGATTCTGAATAGACAAAGTGCTTTATATATATTAAATTATAAAAACAGTAATCTGTTAAAATAATCAAAAGATACTTATATTTTGTAGCTCAGTTGCGGTCAAACAACTTCTCCAGCCTGCACCAAAGACCAGAACAACAACTTTTTTTTTTACAAGAACACAAAAGAACCAGCCCCCACTAGCCAAGAGATAATTACACAGAGTAAATGTTTCAGTTTATACAATAGCCTAAGACAACAAGCTATGAAAGTTTTAAACAGAAAAAGATTTCTGAAGATTCTGAATAGACAAAGTGCTTTATATATATTAAATTATAAAACAGTAATCTGTTAAAATAATCAAAAGATACTTATATTTTGTAGCTCAGTTGCGGTCAAACAACTTCTCCAGCCTGCACCAAAGACCAGAACAACAATTTTTTTTACAAGAACACAAAAGAACCAGCCCCACTAGCCAAGAGATAATTACACAGAGTAAATGTTTCAGTTTATACAATAGCCTAAGACAACAAGCTATGAAAGTTTTTAAACAGAAAAAGATTTCTGAAGATTCTGAATAGACAAAGTGCTTTATATATATTAAATTATAAAAACAGTAATCTGTTAAAATAATCAAAAGATACTTATATTTTGTAGCTCAGTTGCGGTCAAACAACTTCTCCAGCCTGCACCAAAGACCAGAACAACAACTTTTTTTTTTTACAAGAACACAAAAGAACCAGCCTCCACTAGCCAAGAGATAATTACACAGAGTAAATGTTTCAGTTTATACAATAGCCTAAGACAACAAGCTATGAAAGTTTTTAAACAGAAAAAGATTTCTGAAGATTCTGAATAGACAAAGTGCTTTATATATATTAAATTATAAAAACAGTAATCTGTTAAAATAATCAAAAGATACTTATATTTTGTAGCTCAGTTGTGGTCAAACAACTTCTCCAGCCTGCACCAAAGACCAGAACAACAACTTTTTTTTTTACAAGAACACAAAAGAACCAGCCCCCACTAGCCAAGAGATAATTACACAGAGTAAATGTTTCAGTTTATACAATAGCCTAAGACAACAAGCTATGAAAGTTTTTAAACAGAAAAAGATTTCTGAAGATTCTGAATAGACAAAGTGCTTTATATATATTAAATTATAAAAACAGTAATCTGTTAAAATAATCAAAAGATACTTATATTTTGTAGCTCAGTTGCGGTCAAACAACTTCTCCAGCCTGCACCAAAGACCAGAACAACAACTTTTTTTTACAAGAACACAAAAGAACCAGCCCCCACTAGCCAAGAGATAATTACACAGAGTAAATGTTTCAGTTTATACAATAGCCTAAGACAACAAGCTATGAAAGTTTTTAAACAGAAAAAGATTTCTGAAGATTCTGAATAGACAAAGTGCTTTATATATATTAAATTATAAAAACAGTAATCTGTTAAAATAATCAAAAGATACTTATATTTTGTAGCTCAGTTGTGGTCAAACAACTTCTCCAGCCTGCACCAAAGACCAGAACAACAACTTTTTTTTTTTTTACAAGAACACAAAAGAACCAGCCCCCACTAGCCAAGAGATAATTACACAGAGTAAATGTTTCAGTTTATACAATAGCCTAAGACAACAAGCTATGAAAGTTTTTAAACAGAAAAAGATTTCTGAAGATTCTGAATAGACAAAGTGCTTTATATATATTAAATTATAAAAACAGTAATCTGTTAAAATAATCAAAAGATACTTATATTTTGTAGCTCAGTCAAACAACTTCTCCAGCCTGCACCAAAGACCAGAACAACAACTTTTTTTTTTAGAAGAACGCAAAAGAACCAGCCCCCACTAGCCAAGAGATAATTACACAGAGTAAATGTTTCAGTTTATACAATAGCCTAAGACAACAAGCTATGAAAGTTTTTAAACAGAAAAAGATTTCTGAAGATTCTGAATAGACAAAGTGCTTTATATATATTAAATTATAAAAACAGTAATCTGTTAAAATAATCAAAAGATACTTATATTTTGTAGCTCAGTTGCGGTCAAACAACTTCTCCAGCCTGCACCAAAGACCAGAACAACAACTTTTTTTTTACAAGAACACAAAAGAACCAGCCCCACTAGCCAAGAGATAATTACACAGAGTAAATGTTTCAGTTTATACAATAGCCTAAGACAACAAGCTATGAAAGTTTAAACAGAAAAAGATTTCTGAAGATTCTGAATAGACAAAGTGCTTTATATATATTAAATTATAAAAACAGTAATCTGTTAAAATAATCAAAAGATACTTATATTTTGTAGCTCAGTTGGTCAAACAACTTCTCCAGCCTGCACCAAAGACCAGAACAACAACTTTTTTTTTTACAAGAACACAAAAGAACCAGCCCCCACTAGCCAAGAGATAATTACACAGAGTAAATGTTTCAGTTTATACAATAGCCTAAGACAACAAGCTATGAAAGTTTTTAAACAGAAAAAGATTTCTGAAGATTCTGAATAGACAAAGTGCTTTATATATATTAAATTATAAAACAGTAATCTGTTAAAATAATCAAAAGATACTTATATTTTGTAGCTCAGTTGCGGTCAAACAACTTCTCCAGCCTGCACCAAAGACCAGAACAACAACTTTTTTTTTACAAGAACACAAAAGAACCAGCCCCACTAGCCAAGAGATAATTACACAGAGTAAATGTTTCAGTTTATACAATAGCCTAAGACAACAAGCTATGAAAGTTTTTAAACAGAAAAAGATTTCTGAAGATTCTGAATAGACAAAGTGCTTTATATATATTAAATTATAAAAACAGTAATCTGTTAAAATAATCAAAAGATACTTATATTTTGTAGCTCAGTTGCGGTCAAACAACTTCTCCAGCCTGCACCAAAGACCAGAACAACAACTTTTTTTTTACAAGAACACAAAAGAACCAGCCCCCACTAGCCAAGAGATAATTACACAGAGTAAATGTTTCAGTTTATACAATAGCCTAAGACAACAAGCTATGAAAGCTTCTAAACACAAAAAGATTTCTGAAGATTGTGAATAGCCAAAGTGCTTTATATATATTAAATTATAAAACAGTAATCTGTTAAAATAATCAAAAGATACTTATATTTTGTAGCTCAGTTGCGGTCAAACAACTTCTCCAGCCTGCACCAAAGACCAGAACAACAACTTTTTTTTTTACAAGAACACAAAAGAACCAGCCCCCACTAGCCAAGAGATAATTACACAGAGTAAATGTTTCAGTTTATACAATAGCCTAAGACAACAAGCTATGAAAGTTTTTAAACAGAAAAAGATTTCTGAAGATTCTGAATAGACAAAGTGCTTTATATATATTAAATTATAAAAACAGTAATCTGTTAAAATAATCAAAAGATACTTATATTTTGTAGCTCAGTTGCGGTCAAACAACTTCTCCAGCCTGCACCAAAGACCAGAACAACAACTTTTTTTTTTACAAGAACACAAAAGAACCAGCCCCCACTAGCCAAGAGATAATTACACAGAGTAAATGTTTCAGTTTATACAATAGCCTAAGACAACAAGCTATGAAAGTTTTAAACAGAAAAAGATTTCTGAAGATTCTGAATAGACAAAGTGCTTTATATATATTAAATTATAAAAACAGTAATCTGTTAAAATAATCAAAAGATACTTATATTTTGTAGCTCAGTTGCGGTCAAACAACTTCTCCAGCCTGCACCAAAGACCAGAACAACAACTTTTTTTTACAAGAACACAAAAGAACCAGCCCCCACTAGCCAAGAGATAATTACACAGAGTAAATGTTTCAGTTTATACAATAGCCTAAGACAACAAGCTATGAAAGTTTTTAAACAGAAAAAGATTTCTGAAGATTCTGAATAGACAAAGTGCTTTATATATATTAAATTATAAAACAGTAATCTGTTAAAATAATCAAAAGATACTTATATTTTGTAGCTCAGTTGTGGTCAAACAACTTCTCCAGCCTGCACCAAAGACCAGAACAACAACTTTTTTTTTTACAAGAACACAAAAGAACCAGCCCCCACTAGCCAAGAGATAATTACACAGAGTAAATGTTTCAGTTTATACAATAGCCTAAGACAACAAGCTATGAAAGATTTAAACAGAAAAAGATTTCTGAAGATTCTGAATAGACAAAGTGCTTTATATATATTAAATTATAAAAACAGTAATCTGTTAAAATAATCAAAAGATACTTATATTTTGTAGCTCAGTTGCGGTCAAACAACTTCTCCAGCCTGCACCAAAGACCAGAACAACAACTTTTTTTTTTTACAAGAACACAAAAGAACCAGCCCCCACTAGCCAAGAGATAATTACACAGAGTAAATGTTTCAGTTTATACAATAGCCTAAGACAACAAGCTATGAAAGTTTTTAAACAGAAAAAGATTTCTGAAGATTCTGAATAGACAAAGTGCTTTATATATATTAAATTATAAAACAGTAATCTGTTAAAATAATCAAAAGATACTTATATTTTGTAGCTCAGTTGCGGTCAAACAACTTCTCCAGCCTGCACCAAAGACCAGAACAACAACTTTTTTTACAAGAACACAAAAGAACCAGCCCCCACTAGCCAAGAGATAATTACACAGAGTAAATGTTTCAGTTTATACAATAGCCTAAGACAACAAGCTATGAAAGTTTTAAACAGAAAAGATTTCTGAAGATTCTGAATAGACAAAGTGCTTTATATATATTAAATTATAAAACAGTAATCTGTTAAAATAATCAAAAGATACTTATATTTTGTAGCTCAGTTGCGGTCAAACAACTTCTCCAGCCTGCACCAAAGACCAGAACAACAACTTTTTTTTACAAGAACACAAAAGAACCAGCCCCACTAGCCAAGAGATAATTACACAGAGTAAATGTTTCAGTTTATACAATAGCCTAAGACAACAAGCTATGAAAGTTTTTAAACAGAAAAAGATTTCTGAAGATTCTGAATAGACAAAGTGCTTTATATATATTAAATTATCAAAACAGTAATCTGTTAAAATAATCAAAAGATACTTATATTTTGTAGCTCAGTTGCGGTCAAACAACTTCTCCAGCCTGCACCAAAGACCAGAACAACAACTTTTTTTTTTACAAGAACACAAAAGAACCAGCCCCACTAGCCAAGAGATAATTACACAGAGTAAATGTTTCAGTTTATACAATAGCCTAAGACAACAAGCTATGAAATTTTTAAACAGAAAAAGATTTCTGAAGATTCTGAATAGACAAAGTGCTTTATATATATTAAATTATAAAAACAGTAATCTGTTAAAATAATCAAAAAATACTTATATTTTGTAGCTCAGTTGCGGTCAAACAACTTCTCCAGCCTGCACCAAAGACCAGAACAACAACTTTTTTTTTTACAAGAACACAAAAGAACCAGCCCCCACTAGCCAAGAGATAATTACACAGAGTAAATGTTTCAGTTTATACAATAGCCTAAGACAACAAGCTATGAAAGTTTTAAACAGAAAAAGATTTCTGAAGATTCTGAATAGACAAAGTGCTTTATATATATTAAATTATAAAAACAGTAATCTGTTAAAATAATCAAAAAATACTTATATTTTGTAGCTCAGTTGTGGTCAAACAACTTCTCCAGCCTGCACCAAAGACCAGAACAACAACTTTTTTTTTACAAGAACACAAAAGAACCAGCCCCACTAGCCAAGAGATAATTACACAGAGTAAATGTTTCAGTTTATACAATAGCCTAAGACAACAAGCTATGAAAGTTCTTAAACAGAAAGAGATTTCTGAAGATTCTGAATAGACAAAGTGCTTTATATATATTAAATTATAAATACAGTAATCTGTTAAAATAATCAAAAGATACTTATATTTTGTAGCTCAGTTGTGGTCAAACAACTTCTCCAGCCTGCACCAAAGACCAGAACAACAACTTTTTTTTTACAAGAACACAAAAGAACCAGCCCCCACTAGCCAAGAGATAATTACACAGAGTAAATGTTTCAGTTTATACAATAGCCTAAGACAACAAGCTATGAAAGTTTTTAAACAGAAAAAGATTTCTGAAGATTCTGAATAGACAAAGTGCTTTATATATATTAAATTATAAAACAGTAATCTGTTAAAATAATCAAAAGATACTTATATTTTGTAGCTCAGTTGTGGTCAAACAACTTCTCCAGCCTGCACCAAAGACCAGAACAACAACTTTTTTTTACAAGAACACAAAAGAACCAGCCCCCACTAGCCAAGAGATAATTACACAGAGTAAATGTTTCAGTTTATACAATAGCCTAAGACAACAAGCTATGAAAGTTCTAAACAGAAAAAGATTTCTGAAGATTCTGAATAGACAAAGTGCTTTATATATATTAAATTATAAAACAGTAATCTGTTAAAATAATCAAAAGATACTTATATTTTGTAGCTCAGTTGCGGTCAAACAACTTCTCCAGCCTGCACCAAAGACCAGAACAACAACTTTTTTTTTACAAGAACACAAAAGAACCAGCCCCCACTAGCCAAGAGATAATTACACAGAGTAAATGTTTCAGTTTATACAATAGCCTAAGACAACAAGCTATGAAAGTTTTTAAACAGAAAAAGATTTCTGAAGATTCTGAATAGACAAAGTGCTTTATATATATTAAATTATAAAACAGTAATCTGTTAAAATAATCAAAAGATACTTATATTTTGTAGCTCAGTTGTGGTCAAACAACTTCTCCAGCCTGCACCAAAGACCAGAACAACAACTTTTTTTTTTACAAGAACACAAAAGAACCAGCCCCACTAGCCAAGAGATAATTACACAGAGTAAATGTTTCAGTTTATACAATAGCCTAAGACAACAAGCTATGAAAGTTTTAAACAGAAAAAGATTTCTGAAGATTCTGAATAGACAAAGTGCTTTATATATATTAAATTATAAAACAGTAATCTGTTAAAATAATCAAAAGATACTTATATTTTGTAGCTCAGTTGGGTCAAACAACTTCTCCAGCCTGCACCAAAGACCAGAACAACAACTTTTTTTTACAAGAACACAAAAGAACCAGCCCCCACTAGCCAAGAGATAATTACACAGAGTAAATGTTTCAGTTTATACAATAGCCTAAGACAACAAGCTATGAAAGTTTTTAAACAGAAAAGATTTCTGAAGATTCTGAATAGACAAAGTGCTTTATATATATTAAATTATAAAAACAGTAATCTGTTAAAATAATCAAAAGATACTTATATTTTGTAGCTCAGTTAGGGTCAAACAACTTCTCCAGCCTGCACCAAAGACCAGAACAACAACTTTTTTTACAAGAACACAAAAGAACCAGCCCCACTAGCCAAGAGATAATTACACAGAGTAAATGTTTCAGTTTATACAATAGCCTAAGTCAACAAGCTATGAAAGTTTTAAACAGAAAAAGATTTCTGAAGATTCTGAATAGACAAAGTGCTTTATATATATTAAATTATAAAACAGTAATCTGTTAAAATAATCAAAAGATACTTATATTTTGTAGCTCAGTTGCGGTCAAACAACTTCTCCAGCCTGCACCAAAGACCAGAACAACAACTTTTTTTTTTACAAGAACACAAAAGAACCAGCCCCCACTAGCCAAGAGATAATTACACAGAGTAAATGTTTCAGTTTATACAATAGCCTAAGACAACAAGCTATGAAAGTTTTAAACAGAAAAAGATTTCTGAAGATTCTGAATAGACAAAGTGCTTTATATATATTAAATTATAAAACAGTAATCTGTTAAAATAATCAAAAGATACTTATATTTTGTAGCTCAGTTATGGTCAAACAACTTCTCCAGCCTGCACCAAAGACCAGAACAACAACTTTTTTTTACAAGAACACAAAAGAACCAGCCCCCACTAGCCAAGAGATAATTACACAGAGTAAATGTTTCAGTTTATACAATAGCCTAAGACAACAAGCTATGAAAGTTTTAAACAGATAAAGATTTCTGAAGATTCTGAATAGACAAAGTGCTTTATATATATTAAATTATAAAACAGTAATCTGTTAAAATAACCAAAAGATACTTATATTTTGTAGCTCAGTTGCGGTCAAACAACTTCTCCAGCCTGCACCAAAGACCAGAACAACAACTTTTTTACAAGAACACAGAACACAAAAGAACCAGCCCCCACTAGCCAAGAGATAATTACACAGAGTAAATGTTTCAGTTTATACAATAGCCTAAGACAACAAGCTATGAAAGTTTTAAACAGAAAAAGATTTCTGAAGATTCTGAATAGACAAAGTGCTTTATATATATTAAATTATAAAACAGTAATCTGTTAAAATAATCAAAAGATACTTATATTTTGTAGCTCAGTTGTGGTCAAACAACTTCTCCAGCCTGCACCAAAGACCAGAACAACAACTTTTTTTTTACAAGAACACAAAAGAACCAGCCCCCACTAGCCAAGAGATAATTACACAGAGTAAATGTTTCAGTTTATACAATAGCCTAAGACAACAAGCTATGAAAGTTTTAAACAGAAAAAGATTTCTGAAGATTCTGAATAGACAAAGTGCTTTATATATATTAAATTATAAAACAGTAATCTGTTAAAATAATCAAAAGATACTTATATTTTGTAGCTCAGTTATTGGTCAAACAACTTCTCCAGCCTGCACCAAAGACCAGAACAACAACTTTTTTTTTACAAGAACACAAAAGAACCAGCCCCCACTAGCCAAGAGATAATTACACAGAGTAAATGTTTCAGTTTATACAATAGCCTAAGACAACAAGCTATGAAAGTTTTAAACAGAAAAAGATTTCTGAAGATTCTGAATAGACAAAGTGCTTTATATATATTAAATTATAAAACAGTAATCTGTTAAAATAATCAAAAGATACTTATATTTTGTAGCTCAGTTCGGTCAAACAACTTCTCCAGCCTGCACCAAAGACCAGAACAACAACTTTTTTTTACAAGAACACAAAAGAACCAGCCCCCACTAGCCAAGAGATAATTACACAGAGTAAATGTTTCAGTTTATACAATAGCCTAAGACAACAAGCTATGAAAGTTTTAAACAGAAAAAGATTTCTGAAGATTCTGAATAGACAAAGTGCTTTATATATATTAAATTATAAAAACAGTAATCTGTTAAAATAATCAAAAGATACTTATATTTTGTAGCTCAGTTGCGGTCAAACAACTTCTCCAGCCTGCACCAAAGACCAGAACAACAACTTTTTTTTACAAGAACACAAAAGAACCAGCCCCCACTAGCCAAGAGATAATTACACAGAGTAAATGTTTCAGTTTATACAATAGCCTAAGACAACAAGCTATGAAAGGTTTAAACAGAAAAAGATTTCTGAAGATTCTGAATAGACAAAGTGCTTTATATATATTAAATTATAAAAACAGTAATCTGTTAAAATAATCAAAAGATACTTATATTTTGTAGCTCAGTTGCGGTCAAACAACTTCTCCAGCCTGCACCAAAGACCAGAACAACAACTTTTTTACAAGAACACAAAAGAACCAGCCCCCACTAGCCAAGAGATAATTACACAGAGTAAATGTTTCAGTTTATACAATAGCCTAAGACAACAAGCTATGAAAGTTTTTAAACAGAAAAAGATTTCTGAAGATTCTGAATAGACAAAGTGCTTTATATATATTAAATTATAAAAACAGTAATCTGTTAAAATAATCAAAAGATACTTATATTTTGTAGCTCAGTTGCGGTCAAACAACTTCTCCAGCCTGCACCAAAGACCATGAATACAGGGAGTTGCCATGACAGTTTTGGGAGTTGGATACCTTCAGTAAAAGTTTGTTGGAAGATTTGAGTTATCTATGGTGAGTACTAGGCTGAACTAAATGGGAGATGGCAGGGCAGTTTCTGGGATTATAGATTATTTTGTGGGCTATGGCTAGTTGATTAAGTGATAAAAGGTCGGGGAGCTCAAGCCAGTTTAACTGAGAAAGAGCTGTTTAGTGGTGAGATCTATTTGGGTGATTTGTGACAAATTTAATGATCTTATAACAAGATTCTAGGTTGTTACAGTCCAATTTTCGAAGATTTGTGAATATGAGAGAGCCATACAGAAGGGTGGATAGAAGGTGTGTGCAAGCAGTGGGTAGTCTGGTGTAGGGAGTTAGGAATGGTTTGGCATTCTATAAGGTGCCTAGTTTGATGTGGGCTTTTTTGATAGTTTGGACAACATGTATATCAAATTTGAGGTTGTCATCTGTGGTAACGCCTAAAAGTTTAGTGTGGTTTGTGGGTAATATCTTGGTTCCGTTTGTGGGGAAGCTTGGGCATGTTCTTTGTTCCTAATGGTATTCTTTTCTTCTTGGGGCAATTCTATTCTGAGTTTTTGCATCTGTACATCAACTTTTATGCCCTATGCTTTAAGCAGTGAGCATATATGTGATGTACTGCGCCTGTAAAATCTAAAAGCTTTGGAATACTGGTCAGATGATGGGCTGTCCTTGGCAGGAGATCCCTTATGTAGAGTTCTGCAACAATGAAGAGAAGGACATGTACTGTTACCGTGATATTTTACACAACTGTACTATCGATGTTGTCTTTTTCTCTCTGGTTCAATCATCGCACCCTCATGCCCCCGCCTTATGTCATGTCCTGTCAGTCCTTTGGCTGACCGGATCAGGGATCTGTTATTTCCCTCCTGCTGTGTTAGGGTCCTTGATGTCAGGAGTTTTCTGGAGTTACACAGTGGAACTGTTTGTTGGAGTGGGGCAAACTCAATCTGAGGGTTGTCTGTTAGGGTTGGGCATTATTGGTAGAGGAAGTGTAGAAGTCAGGGAGCTGAAGTCTCTCATCATAGGACATTACTAGGCTGTCGACCCAGAAGTCATTTTAAGCCTAGCCTTGTCAACCCAATGTAATACCGTAGAAGTACTAGTCAATACCCAAGATTGCATGTAGCGATAACTGCCTATGTCCAGGATAGTTGTGGGCACTATCCCTGGTAAACATTTGCGATGCCCCATCTACTCATTCAGGTTCCTCTTGAAAGTGTCATTGAGGTGCTGTGTTTCACATGAATTTGGTAGCCTGTTCCAAGGACGTGGGAGATAAATCTGTTCCTACAGCATGTCCTATTTAAGTAGGAGGCCATTTTTATGTCCCAGGAATGAGTGACCCTAGACCCATTTGATTTGCAGATATGCAGCAAGTTCATTAGGTTTGGGTCTTGTGTTGCTATGTAGTCCAGGCATAAGTCTACCCTAAGACGTCTATACGATGTGGAGTATAGTGACAGGGGTTTTCGTCAGTCCATGTAAGGCATATGCTGGAGGCCTTTGATCTTCTTTGTTAGAAAACTCTGAGGTCTCTCTAAACGTTGGATTTGGCCAGTCTCTAATCTGATTTGGATCTTCCATAGTCTGTTATGCATCAAAAAAATTACTTTGATCCCCCCCAAAAATATTATGAATACACCTAGATACAGAAGCTTGAATCTTGCACTTGCCTCGCTACATTCCCTGATTGCTGAAATAAGTTAATTTCTTTTCTGCCTGGTGTACCTTGAATTAATCATTTTCCACAAACATTCTATCTCCAAGTTTTAATACTTTGCCCTTTTGCCACAATTTTGACAGGATCAGCTCTTTCTCTTGTAGGTTTGCATCTTGATTAATACAAGCTTTGGCTGTTTTTTCATGGCCATATTTGACGCACGCACATGGTGTGCCCCTTTCAGTTAACAGTTCATGCTGTGGGATACCAGTCCAGTTGCTTATTTTGCACCTTCATAAAATTAATGCAGTCTGTTGGTACTTCTAGTTTCTTTGATACAGCAGAAAATCTGAGGTTTTCCCTATGTGCTTAGTCCTCTTATTTTACCATTTTTAAGCATCTCTTCTTCAACAGTCTCATACTCAACCATCCTTTTCTTCATTTTGACCTCTGGTTTCTTTTTCACATTTTTTTATCTCATTAGAATATCTGTTTAAAGTTTCTTCCATTTTTTCCAGTCTTTTATCTGAGTTGATATTCTCCTTCAGTGTTTTGTTTATTTTAATCTGTTCTAAGCACATTTGACTTTTTCTTCTAGATTACTAGAAGCCATGTCCTGCACTAAAGCTGGAGTTTGAATGTGTTTTTTGCTGGACAGCTGCAGGATTATTCCTAGTCAGTGTTTTGTCTTTACCTTTTCTAGTTGATTTTTTTTTCAGGCTTAGTTTTATTTTTGCTGGCCAGTAAATGAATTTATTAAAACCGAATAGAGTTCCTGGCTCTTGTCTCAGTTTCTTTTTTCACACCAGGGGAGTTGAAGTAAAGCTGTTGATAAGTATGCAGCCATCTTGGAGGTCCTCAGATTTTACGTGTTTGATATGGTGTGCCTGTTGAAGTTTTCCATTGCCTTATAAAGCAAATTTCTGAAGAATGTTTCCAGTTTTCCAAGATTTCATTAATCAATCCGGTTAAAAACTCCACCACCAACTCCCGTAAACACCACCATGCCTCCACAAGTATGTCATCTGGACAAGCAGCCTTTCCATTCTTCATCCTCTTCATATCTGTCCATCCTTCCTCCTTGCTAATCTGTCGCACTTCCTTATAAACTGTCCCCACACCATCCAACCTTCTGTCTGTCTCTCATTGTCTTCATTCATCAGCCTCTTAGTACTCTTGCCATCTGCTCAACACACACTCCTCACTTGTGAGTATGTTTACCTTGTTATACTTTATCATCCTTACCTGCTGCACATCTTTCCCAGCTCGGTCTCTCTGTCTAGCCAATATGGTGTGCCTGTTGAAGTTTTCCATTGTCTTATAAAGCAAATTTCTGAAGAATGTTTCCAGTTTTCCAAGATCCTTTTCTCCCTCCTTAGTGTCCAGCATTTCATACAATTTTCCATACGGCTTATCTTTATCCTTTGCCATCTCCATTCACCATACGCCTCATGTCCTTATACTCCTGTCTACTTTCTTCATCTCTGACAATCCCACTTCTTCTTCACCAAACTCTTCTTCTGTATATTCTCCTGAACTTCCTCATTCCATCACCATGTCTCCTTGTCCTCCTTCCTCTGTCTAGATGTCACACTAAGCGCCTTTCTTGCTGTCTCCCTTACCAGCTGTTTTGTAGTTACCCAGCTGTTTGGTAACTCTTCAATGCTACTCCGTGCCTGTCTTAATTCTTCCATGAACTCCACTTCACAATCATCCTTTTTCAGCTTCCACCATTTGATCCCTGGCACTGCCCTCACTCTCCTCCTCCTGTTCTTGATCACAACATCATCCTGCAGACCACCATCCTATCCTGCCTAACTACATTTTCCCCTGTCACCACTTTACAGTCTCCAATCTCCTTCAGACTGGTCCTCCTGCACAGGATATAATCCACCTATGTGCATCTTCCTCCACTCTTGTATGTCACCCTATGCTCCTCCCTCTTCTTAAAATGCACATTCACCACAGCCATATCCATTCTTTTCATAAAATTCACTACCATCTGACGACCTGCATTTCTCTCCTTAACACCATACCTATCCATCACTTCCTTATCCCCTCTATTCCCTTCACCAACATGCCCATTGAAATCTGCTCCAATCACCACTCATTCATCCTTGAGTACACTCACCACCACTTCATCCAAGTCGCTCCAGAATTTTTCTTACTCATCCATTGAACATCCAACTTGTGGAGCATATCCACTGTGACGCCCGTGCCCTGGCCCAGCAATCAAGGAGTCTCAATCCTTACCACTAATACCAGAGAGGGCGTTTCATATATGAGGAAAGGATAACAAATACACACAGTAAAGTGCAATTTCCCTTAAGAGCACACAGAGATCACAGTCAGTCCGGGGCTGGTCGCTGCCTTGCTCCCCAGGTTCCCAATAAGACTCTGCACTGGCACAGCTATAGGGTTCAAATCTCAGCCTAGCTGGGCAAGCTAAAATCTCCCGCACCCTCTCTGTCCAACCAGTGCTTCATGTCCCTGCCCAAGTAGCTGACACACACACACTTTGAGATAAGAGTTTACACAACCACACAGACATTTCTGGGGAAGGCTGGCACAGGTTCTCCAGCTGTGTCCCTTTTAGCCAGACTATACAGTAGTAATTACTGCCACCACCCAGCTAATATTTATCAGTTACTCAAAGGCCCTTAAAAGGGTGTCCAGTTATTACTGTGCAATATTATTATCCAATTGGTAGATGTGACTAAACATTCTCAAGGCTTATTAGAGTGACTTGGTACAGGATCTTTATATACATGCAGTGTACTCTTAGAGCTTAACTTATCTCTACACAAACCAGCCACAGTTAAAAGATTTTAAAATATTTAATAAATAATTAAAACCACCAGACAATACTTTCTACTACACAGTGTTTGTCAAAAGCTCAGAGATCACACAGAAATACTTAAAATAAATCAGTAGTACAGTTCTGACATCACAGAAAAACACTTTAATTCCTAGCTGTTGCTACAAGAAAACACACTTCTAAAATAAGTTACTTACATTGAGCAACAGGCAGTGCTGTGAGTTGGATAGTCCGACCAAAATGCTTAATGCCTTCTGGTTCTCTGTTTAAATTGAAACTGCAGTTCTGATAAACATTACATCATCTTTTACACTTTCCTGGTGTTCCCAGGCTGACAGAAACTGCATTTACATTGTTTTACACTTAGAGGAATAAAGGACATTCCATATGTAAATTCTGGTCATTAACTTTAGCCTTAAAACAATAGGCAGGAAGCCATCAAAGGCAGTGATGAAATAATTTTAATTTCAAAGGACCAACAAGAAATGCTTGGCTTAGCTTTCTTTACAGCAGAGGGCAATGTTGCCACATTGTTTTAAGTTCAACACTTCACAGCATATTCTTTCATTCAAACAAGCTTATAGTTCAACATTCATATTTACAAATGATAGAATTATCTGCCCAATTCTATCTGGCTAGGCTGGCAACCTTCACCCTTCTCTACCAGTCTTCACATGCACCAACAACATTTTGCACCACCCGGTGTGCCACCAAGTGCTCACTATCCCTTTGTCCGTCTGTCTTCCAGAGTGGGTCATGTATTATGCCCATTCACTCCACCCCCTCCTGCGTAGCTCCTCCAGTGCTGGCAACGCTAGTTTAACCACAGTTGAAATTAATGCATTTGGGAATATTTCCCCTGTATCATGGAACTGGATTAGCAGTTTCCCCAACTAAATGTCTGCGTCCCTATGCATTTCTTATTCTAAAGTTAGGGATAATTATGCTGAATTGCATGTTAGAACCTGTGTTCCCTCTTTTTTTAACCCTTTATTGGATTATCACTTGTGACATAGACACTTTTACATTTGTATAAAAGTAATCAAACAGTATTAATAATTTAAAGTTAAATATTGTTTCACATATATTGCTATATATCATGTAACCTAAGCAACATTACTTAAATTATTCAATTCCCGTCCCTTTTTTGTAAACAAGAAACATCTTTATTAAACCATCACTTACAACATAAGCAATCATACAGTTATATAAATGAAAACAAATCACATCTTTATTAAACCATCACTTACAACATAAGCAATCATACAGTTATATAAATGAAAACAACTCACACCGACAAAATCCTAGTTGCAAGCATTTTACATCGCAAACCATACAGGCACACTCCCAGTTGCAAGCATTATATACATATAATCTACCCAGTTTTCAGTCAGACACTACATAGCTCATTTAAGTCCTGCCTGCTTTTAAACCTAATTTCTCCCCTGTATGTATTGCTCCTACAATTCCCATTTTTTTCCAATGTGGTTTGCTCCTACCTTTTTCTGAAGATCTCAATTCCAGTTGTTTTATCTCATTACTATGTTTTTATTTTGATACTATGTTCACTAATTCTAACGCAGTTGATTTAGATTTTAATTTCCATCTTCTAGTAATTGCTTTTTTGGCAGCTACTATAATTAGAGACAACAAGGCCTTAACATGTCTAGGCAATTCTGATTCTGTATCAGAGCTCAGAAAAATCATCTCCCTCATCACACCAGTCTGCCCACCCAGCATCCCCAACAATGGATCCCTTGGGATTCCTTAAAGTCCGCCAGGTCACTGCACTCAGAAAATATGTTCCCAATTACCTCTTTCTTCCCCGTCACACCTCCAACATTTTTTATCTACCTGGGAAAAATTCTCTGGAGACTACTTGGGGTATGAAAATATGTATGTAAACATTTCCAAGCAAAAATCCTAAATCTTCTAGATGTTGTTGCATATTTTGGTAGACATACTTATACTTACATGGTTTCTTTGTGAATTGCTTATCCAATCTCTTCCCAATCTTTTCTAACCTTCTCTGATGGATTCTTATAGTTATCATGCAATATTTTATATGCTGTACTAATTATTCCTTTTTTAATGGCTGCTTCTGTTCTAGATTCTACTAAAAACTGTACCAGTGCCCATCTTTTGTTTAGGACCCCCAATTTCTTTCTCTTTGCCTATACACTATCAGTCCTTAATAGGGAAGGCAGTCTCTAACCTGCAGTCCAAATAAATTCTTGGCATCTTCCCATTCTGTTATCTTTCCCTCTGTAGTTATTTGATCCTAATACTTTGGTTCCTTTGCCAGTTTTCTCCAATAATTTCCAGCCCCCTCTTGCCTATTGTCTGTATCCCTAATTGCAGTCATCCCTGTCTGCAGAATCTCCTTTCTCCATTATTATATTGGCTTAGCGTGAACACTTACAAGGTCTCCCCCTCCTATTCCCAATCCCTGCCATTGAAATTAACTGCCACTAGCTGGCAGCAGAACAACACTAAACAGCTGAATCTTAGCCCAGATTAGCAGCTCATCTTGTAAGCAAAACAGTGCTCTACAGTTATTTAAATTCTCCAGTATTATTGTCTACTGTAAAGTCACCCAGGTCCCTTCAAAGCAGTTATTTTTTTCCATTCACTGTGAATAAATAGTGGAACACAGTAACTGGCATTATCCCTGCCATTAAACTACAATGCTGCTTACCTTCATTACTTAAGACTCCTGATACTTCCCCCCCAGCTCTTACCTCCTAGGTAGGGCTCTAGATCAGGTTTCACTACCATCCCCCCCACTGAATATCCTCCCTCCTCCCCTTCCCTTGATAGTGTCACATTAGGCTTCCCCATTAGTCCTCCAGATAAACAAAGTACTCTAAAAATACAGGTTAAAGCTATTTTACCTGCACCCACATACACAAGGTGCAATGATATTATATATTAAAACTGTACAAATTTACTCTCGGTCACTACCTGCCATGGAAAGGACACACTGATTACCTCTGCAGTCTCGTGATCTGTGTGGGCCCTGCTCCCCTACCCTGCCCCCATTTCCCACCCACCCCCACTATACCCACATTTATTTCTAACTTCTCATCACCTGACCACAGCCAAACCAGTCAGGTACCTCATAATAACATCTTTAGTCACACTCCTACTTGACTCACCACCTATATCTGGCACATTATTCCTACTAGCCACACCCCACCTTCTCCTTTATTCTTTAACCAGCTTATTACCAACACCCAAGCATCACTTAAATACAACATGCAGATCATTCTAGTATCAATCTCACTAGCTCTCACAGCACTAGCCTGCATCACATCAATCCAAACTAATATACCACTAGGCAATTCTACATTCTATACAACACTTACTTCCATGCCTACAAAACCCCACACAAACTTATTTATAAATTCTACAATATTTAATGATAGCACCATATTATATGTATGTATATATGGGTTCACTTCAGTTCACTGAACTTTCAATTCACTGACTTTCATTTCACTGACACCATTTCACTGAAATTCATTTCACTGAAACTTCATTTCACTGAAAGTTCATTTCACTGACAACTATTATTAGCAATAAAATGGAATATTCCCCCTTCCCCACTGTAGTGCAACCCTGGAGTTAGAATATATAGTTGGGGGGTGTGGGGGGCAGAGCCCCCCACTTCATTTCATATGATATTCTTATGTTTTGATATAATATTGCTTAGTAAAAGAAAAGTAAGTGGGGGGCTGCGCCCCCCCCCGATGTGGAGGGCTCTGCCCCCCACACCCCCCTAACTATATATTCTAACTCCAGGGTCGCACTACAGTGGGGAAGGGGGCATATTCCATTTACTTTGTAATAATACTTGTCAGTGAAATGAACTTTCAGTGAAATGAATTTTCATTGAAATGAATTTCAATGAAATGGTGTCAGTGAAAGGAAAGTCAGTGAATTGAAAGTTCAGTGAACTGAAGTGAACCCGTATATATATATATATATATATATATGTAAGTTCCACTAAAAGTATCACCTAGATCCAAAAAAGAAGCCACACATACAAACAGCTACTATCACTCACAAAGACACTACTTGCCTCAGGCGACATACACCCAAACCCAGGTCCACATAACACCCCGTGTATATCCAAACAAACAACAGACCTATTAATTCTTAACATCATTGCAAGAAGCATAGTGAATAAACTACCTGACCTGCACGCATTCATAGGCCACTACAATCCTGACATACTGACCATTACTAAGACATGGCTTAAACCAAATATCCAAAATGAAGAAATCCTCCCACCAGGCTGTAATATACTAAGACTAGATGACGCAGGTAAAAAAGGAGGTGGAATAGCAATTCTCTTTAAATATACACTAAATCTCCAACCTCTGCAAACCCCTCTACCTAAATTCAAAAATGCTGAAATACTAGGTTCAGTTCTCTGCATAAACGAAACCAAAAAATCAATATCCTCTGCTGCTGCATCCCATCAGGACACAACACTTCCATAATTGAGTAAATCTTACAATGGTCTAGAGATAATCTACCACAAGAAAGTATTCTGCTAGGTGACCTAAATACTGACTGGTTATCCAGCAATTCCAACTGCCCCTCTAACCACATAAATCTCTATGGGTTCTCACAACTCATTCATGAACCTACCAAAATAGATAAAAAAATCACAAAAACAATCCATACTCTATTGGACACTGGTCTACTGCTCCAAAGAAAACTACCAGACAGGCTGTCTATCAGATAGTCTTAATGACCACCTCCCCGCATTCTTATTACGCAAATGCACTAGCTTACCCAAGCCTGTAGTTCGTAGGCAAATCTGACAAGACCACAGCCTAAATCCTCAGGATCTTAATTCAATTCTAAGACAACGACTCGGAACTTCTACTAACCCCTGGACTAGATCAGGCAGTCAATTACTTTAACAGTAATTTTATCAATGTCCTCAACAGTATTGCCCCAACTAGGAATATCAGAGTAAAAGCTAACTATGCACCATGGTTAAGTAGGGACACTAGAGACCTACTAAAGTCCAGAGATAACGCCTGGAAACTCTGGAAGAGGGAAACACTGCCCTATCCAAACAAACTTACCAACAACTTAGCAACCAAGCCAAATGACAAACCAAGCTTGACAAACAGAATTATTCCCTTAATGCCCAAACAAAACAATTAAGAAACCCACAAAAATTTTGGCAGGCCATCAACTTCTTACTGAAACGAGACAAAACTACCACTCCTACTCCCAACTCAGCCAGTAATGGCATGGATATAGCCTCTCAATTGAACCACCATTTCACTGTCTCTATTCTAGCCTTATCTAACCAATTATCCAAAAATAACCATTCATATTCACCAACCAAACATCCAAATAACATTGCCCCGTAACTCTCTCACCTATTTCTATCTCATCAATTAAGAAACTCCTTCTGAAACTTAATACTACCACCCTTGCAGCTGATAATTTACCTGCCACCTTTCTAAAAATGGCTGCTGAATCCATATTCTACCCTGTGTCCATCCTCATTAACTGCTCCGTACAATAATCCTATATCCTTCAACTGTGGAAAGTATCATATATCATCCCTCTTCATAAAGGTGGAAATTCTTATGACTTCTCAAATTATCATCCAATCGCCATTTTATCTCCCCTTTCTGAACTTCTAGAGAAATGCATTCACTTTCAAGTCGTGAAGATCCTGGACACACAAACTCCTGTCCACCACACAACATGGCTTCCGGCCAGATAACAGCACAACTGCTGCTCTTCTTTTCTTTACTAACATAGTTAACCAACACAGGAATAATAACTTCACATCCACCATATTTCTGGATCTCTCCAAGGCATTCAATATGGTTTCACACACCATACTACTAGATACTCTAGCCTCCCTATCCTTTGCCCCATCTACTATTGCCTGGTTCAGGAATTATCTATCTGACAGGCAGCAGTCTGTCCAATGGCAATGTATATTTTCCTCTCAAGTTCCAACTTCCATAGGTGCACCACAAGGCTCAGTACTAGGCCCATTTCTCTTTTCACCAACAATGTACATACCACAGCCAAGCAGGCCTCACTTATACAGTATGCAGATGATTCAACTCTAATCTGCTCAGCCCCTTCCCTCCCCTCCCTTAAACAACTCACCCAAGAATCCTTTAGCTCTGTGGAAAAATGGATTCCTGGCATCCAACTCATCCTGAACCCCAAGACTAAATTATTATTTACCCCCAACAAATCAAAAACTACTACTCTTTCCTTTACTATCACTTCCAGAAATGGTGCCACCATTTCCCCTTCAACCCACACCAAACTCCTGGGCATCGAAACTGACAAAAACCTTCACTTCGATGTCTATATATCCCAAACTATCAAAAAGGTTCACAAAAAATGGGTACACTCCATAGGCTCAAAAACTTACTCTCAGATCAAGCTAGAATCACCCTAGTACAAACTCGCCTATTGTCCACACTAATGTATGCAGCACCTATTCTTACCCATGTCAGAAAGACAGACCGGGATACACTTGACTCATGCTATAATAAGATTGCCAAGTTTGCTAACAACTCCTCCTTCAGAACACACCACTGTAGAGCTCTTAGAGACCTACAATGGTTAGAATTTCTACAACTTCTCACTTTCCACCAGCTAGTCATTACAGCATTGTAAAATATCCTGATAAAACCGCATCACTAGGGCAACTACATACTCAATACACAGCAAATCGCCACCTCCACTCTAATGCCAAATCACTCCTCAGTATCTCTAGAGTTAATAATACCACAGGAAAAGCACTATTCTCCCACACAGTTGCTAGAAACTGGAATACCCCCCCCCCCTTCAGTAACAGCAAGCTCCTCTACCTCACACTTCAAAAACACCCTAAAAGCACACCTACTGAATACCTGGTTATGTCCATGTTGTTGTTGTCATTTGTCTTTTCCCGGTTAGGGGTCGTCAAAGAGGAACTCCGGTCCGCTAATGATTGGCAGTAGATTTTTTTTTTTTACGAACGCCGAGGTGCCAGCTCGACGTTCAGCCTTCCACGAAGGCACGCCCGTTTACGCATGTCTTTCGAACGCCCACCCAACCAACCACGGGGAGGACATGCAGTCTCCACACAGAAGGCACTCCCCACACTCCAGCCAAGAATCGAATGGGAGAACCTCTTGCTGTGAGGAACAACGCTACTGCTGCACCACCTGGTTATGTCCATGGTATTACATAAAAAAAAAAAAAAATGATTCCTACCTCTAATCCTCCATTGACAATGATGTCTTCTAATTACTTCACTGTAATGCTCTACAGTACTAACAGTTAAGCTATCGCTAGTCAGTAGCTCATCAACCATAATTACTGCTGACATATATTCTGTGTGTATTCATATTTCTAGCCTGAAAATGTGAATAATTTTAATGTCTTGTCTGTCTACAAATTCCTACATGTAAATATCTATTATGTATTGTCTGTATATAAATTCCCACATGTAAAGATCTGTTGGTGTTCTTCACTGCTAGCTTGTTCTTATAATTCTGTTTAAAGCATGTATTATTGTTATAATTCTGTATAAAACATATATTATTGTTATAATTGTGAAGCTTTTCAACCTGGGCCTCCGCTGTAAATGGACCTAGTCCAGTCGGACTTTCCCAGTAAACAAATGTAAAATAAAAAATAAAATAAATAAAATACTTCATTTTATCATGTCCCCATAAATAATGATGTTACTGAACCAGTTTGTGTGTGGGTACATAATTTACCACTGTTGTCTTTGCTTTAGCTTCATTAATTTTGTATCCAGAAAATATCTGAAACTGTCTCAAAACGTTTCACAAGGCTGTAATATCTCTTTCTGGTTTTGTCAGTTGTAAAATAATATCATCTGGAAATAACAGCCAGCTTTTTTTCACTACCATACCAATTATATCCTCGCAGCACCCGCAATATGCCTAGTAATGACTCCTGCAATTTGTATGGAGTTACATGTACTGGTAACATATCTAAATATGATTGTAGATTATTTTTATAAGACTATTGGAACTACCAGAGTGTCTTTTTTTCACATTGGTCTTGTTTCTGCCTGCAAATGTTGATAATTTATGACTTTGTCTGTCTCTGTATGCAAGACACTTTAATCGCTGCATGTGTCGATTTCAGTGATCAGTGCTACTTTTTGTCTACTTTTCTTGGCCTACTGTATCCGGTTTTCTACCGTTTATCTTTTGAACTGTTGGTAATGGATGACCACATGTGATGTAGACGTCATCATTTTCTATGATCTTTTGTAGCTCCTGTTTCCAGTGTTTTTCAGCCATGTCAATACCATAATGTGTGCACAATCTCCAGTGCAACAGTCTTTCCACGTTATTATGCCTTTCAGTATACAGTCCTGCCATTAGTATATCGCAACCAGCAACAAGGTGTGCAACTGTTTCCAGTTCCAAACCTACATTTGTCTGTTTCTCCCACATGTTCAATGGACTTTGTAAACCAACGTATATGTAGCCCACTATCTTGTGCCGCCAATATTAACCTTTCATGTCTTGGTTTAAATTTGCCTCTCCTTAACCATTCCTGTGTTTGTTCCTGATCAACATGAGGTTCTTCCAAAAGTTTTCTATACTTGCAACTGTTTTTATGCATTTTCCACATTTCTTGCCTTCTCATCTTGTCCTTCACCTTATATTCTTTTGTTTTTTTTTTTGTTTTTTTTATTTTTGGTACATTCAGTTGCTGGCTGATTTTTATCTACTTGTGGTTTGATTTCCATTCCTGCTTGATGCCAATATACTTCTGATAGCTTAAGCAGGGAAGTCATCTTAGAGTTATTCTTCTCATGTTTCAAAACTTTCACTACATTTGGGTCTTGTGGGGTCAGCAGATAAGTCTCAATCAAAGATATTTTGAAAATGTATTCATATTCAGCTTCTAAATTATCTAATAAATAACCAGTTTCTATCCTGATCACAACAAAACTACTGCTTTGCTGAATTTTAATACTGTCAACACCCACAGAAATACTGACCTGGTACCTTGTCTCCTGCAAATTCCTAGACTTAATAAAAACTTTTGATACTCTCTTCCACCCAAAACTCTTACGTAAGCTGTCATGCTTAGAGCTTACCAGCTTTTCACTGCAGTAACTCCATAGATACCACTTAAACAGAGCACAAGCGGTGAAAGAAAATAATTATTTCTTCCCCTTCCTGACAGAACTGATGGCGTCCCACGAGGATCTATACTAGGCCCCATAGTTTTGAATGTATTCTTCAATGATTTATACATTTCTGCAAAAAAATGCTACCCTCATTCAATACACTGATGGCTCACTGCTAATATGTTCTGCTAAAACTCTCTGAACTCCATGACCTTACAGTACAATCCTTATTGACTTATTATAAGTAATACACAATTACTTCTAAACCCTAAAAGAGCTAAGCTGCTGTTCTTTACCCCAAAATGCATATCTACCAAAACAACATTATTTGCGATCATCTCTACCAAAGACACCATGATAGAATGAGTAAACCATGCAAAATTACTGGATATCATTCTAAATGACTAGTTGGAATTCAATGAATATGTGTCACGTGGTTAAAAAACTCATCAAAATAGGTACATTATATAGAGTGAAAACCATTGGGGTGCAATTGGAGACATGATAAATCAGCAAGCAAAGGAGAGCTGTATTGCTGGAATGAGGAGCCCGAATGGAGAAATGGTAAATCAGCAAACAAAGGAGAGTAGTATTGCTGAAATTGAGTGATCTGAATGGACAGATGATGAGGCTTGTTTCCTCAAAGCTGCAGTGAGTTAGGCCTTCTGCCCTTGCTCTGCTATTTTCCAAAAACCTGCTCTAAGACTACAAAAGGTAAGTGGTTATTTTCAACTGTTTTCTGCACTTCTGATCAACTATAACAATATTTGCTGCATATCTGTTTAAACTGTGCAACTATATTTTAGTCTTAGTAAACTGAATCCTTACCTGTTGTAGTATAACAGGTGCATTGTACCTTTATCAAGCATTTCCAAGCTCTGTGTGTGCATATAATACCAAGCATGTGTTAGCTTCAGTGCCATTTTGAAGGTGCAGCCAGAATGCTAACATCCATGTGCATGGTAGCTTATCTGTTTGTTTATAAGTTAAAGTTACTTAACCTCATTTGTGATGTGTTTGCATACAATAAAGCTGCTTGAACAAGAACCCACAAAGCTCGCTTGTTTTATCCTGACCTGGCGAGTGACATGGTGTCAGAACCAGGATGGCAAAGACTATTCTTCAGAGCCACGAGGTGCAGAGGTAATGGCGAAGGGAAACTAAAAGAATCGACAGCAGAAAAGGGTCAGAAACTAATTAAAGTTAAAGAGAACACACACAAATAATTTATGTATTGAAAAAGGTTAAACGGAGCATTACAAGGGCACAAAACATATCGTTAAACAAACGAATAGCACAGGAAAGTTTATTAAGCAAACGAGAAGTAGAAAAGAGCTCATTAATCAGAGGTAATGTTTGAAACAGTTATTTGATAAAATGAGCATTAGAAAAGTACGTAAAGGGTTCAGAATTCTCAGAATTGTAAAATGAGCATGTTCAGAGTTACAGTGAGCACAAAAAAGTATAATGGGCATGAAAAGAAATTAAAATGACCAAAACGAATATCGCTAAAGGGCATAAAAGGCACATTAAGAGATTCAGTGAGCTAAATGACTATAATAGAAACGGCAAAAAAAAAAGCACATTGAGTATAAATAAAGCTAAGCTAAAGCATGTGTTATGGGCGAATTACTGTGTTTGGTACGGATTACTACTTCGCATTGATTGAAGCCTTGAATAGCATAACTAGAGTTGTTAGAAGTATCTCAGTGTGTAAAAGTGCTTACAGTGTATGCTTTTTACTGTGCATTAATTCCGAAGAGTTTGTTGTGTGCGAAGTGCAACTATTTCATGAAATGCAGCCAAGTAAAGCCATTTCGAAAAGTTTCTTGTGCCTGGGGGTGTCTGTTTAGAGTGCCGCCATTACAGTGTGTCTCTTGCACTATATAGAGTTGTTTGGCAAAGTGCAGCCATTTTGGAGAAATTCAAGTGTGCTGTGTACTGTTTATTCGCAAAGTGCAGTTATTTTGTGGTGTTTGTCACTCAGATCTTCTCCTACCCAATGCATTTGCAAATTGTAATTACTTCACGGCAGTATATTCACAAAATGCCATTACTTCGAGATAGCTTATTCTCAAATCGTAATTACTTTGAAACAGTTCATTCGTAAAGTGCTATTGCTTCAAGATAGTTATTCGCAATGTGCAGTTACATAGAAGTGTTTCTTGCCCTCATCTTCTATTACTCAGTTTATTTGTGCTGTGCATTTGTTTGAAATGTTTCTTAAAACATTGATAACTGACTTTGGTATTAAAATGTTAATAAATGGCTTTAGCATTAAAGCAGTTACAAGGGGGTTGGAAAGGTGGCCTAATGGTTAAGGTGTTTGCCTTATAAACACAAGGTGCAGGGTTTGAGTCTCACAAGGGATAATTGGCTAGGCTTAAAATGGCTCACAAGGGCAGTTAGCCTAGTACTAATCTATGAACCTATGAACCTATACAGTGAAATGATGATAAATGACTTCAGCACTATTGCATTTACAAGCTAAATGGCTTGTGTAGTAAATTAATTTAAGGCAAGTGTCTTTACAGAAAAGAGATTTCAAAGTGTTGCAGTGCCCAGGAAACTTATTTTTTGAAATTCAGTTATGCAGAACCTCATGTTACAAGTACTGGTATAAATTTCAAGCGTATGTATATTTGTGTATATATATATATATATATATATATATATATATATATATATATAGTGTATTTTCACTGAGATATGACAATATCGCAGACAGATTTTGCAAGCCACAACTACTTGTGTTTGATCAGAAGATTGCAGAGAATTCGAGAATATTTGAGCAAGAATACAATATATTTATACAAACAGCTTATTCTGATAAAGATGCATGTACCAGAGCATTCATTTTGCTGAACCTAGCAGGGTCAGAAACCATTGAAAGGGGAGCGTTCATTTGTCTGTGCACCAGCAGTGTTTGAAGGTATTATTTTGCAGGCTGAATGAAGGGAAGACCCTGAGTGTTTAAAGTGCAAATTCAGAAAAATGTGTAACCCTCAGACTAATATTACACTAGAGAGGCTTTTGTTTTACACAAGAGATCAAAAGCAAGGGGAAACTTTCACAGTTTATATTACTGACCTGAGAAACAAAGCTAAAACGTGTAGGTTTGGTGATTTAAAGCATGAATTAATAAAGGACAGACTCATGTGTGGTATTAATAATGTTGCTATGAGAAAGATTTTGCTTTGTGACAGTGATTTAACACTGAGAAAAGCCATTGAGATTTGTCATATTCATGAAGTTACAGAAAGGCATACAAATATGCTTGCTAGTGGTAAGAGCATGCTATCAGTTGGCTCAAGAGCACGTGTAGACAGCATGCAATATGAGAGAGGTAAAAGGTCTAAGCATGTGGCAGCAGCAGACCCTGCAAGTCTTCCAGGTAAAACCCGTAGTCTTCTAGCACATTCCAAGAACAGTTAAGTTAAAGGAGCATGCTCAGTGCAAAACCAGTGGTATCTAGTGCAGAACAGGCGTTGCTCAGTACAGCATAAGAATGAATCAGCAATACCCAAATTAAGCTTTATTGTTAACTGTTGCAGTTGTGGTGCGAATCAGGAGTCCAGAAGAGAAAAGTGCATAGCATTTGGTCAGTAGTATCATAAGTGTAAGAAATTGAACCATTTTAAAAGATTTAAAGTATGCCTCACACAGTTACAAAGAAGGGTCACTTCAAAGAGCAAGTTAATCAAATAGACCTGTGATAGTCTGCTTTCTGTGTAGATAGTGTGTCAGCAGTTGGTGAAAAGATTGCTGAGGTAGATTTGCTGACAAGAAATTAAGTGTTTTGTACTGTCCGGATGAATGGTAAATCCACTCGCCTTAAAGTAGACACCGGTTCAAAATGTAATGTCATGTCTACAGATACTTTTGCAAGGGTCAGAGATGGTGAACAACTGTGACTAGTTGTGCGAAACTTGTAGATTATGGAGGAGAAGAAATTAAAACTGAAGGCTCAGTAGTGCTTTCCTGTTATGTGGCTAAGGGATGTTATAGTCTATTGTTGTATGTGGCTCGAAGACCTGTCCAGTCATTATTGAGTCTCAGAGACGGTTTGAAAATGAATCTGCTTTCTTTTCCAAAGAAGTTCATCAGATAAGCACATGTCCTAGTTCCAGCTTCACCAGTACTATTCTTTCAGAGTATGCTAATGCTTTCAATGACAGATTGGGCAAACTTCTAGTTGTGAATTCCATGAAATTAGGCCCAGAAGTCAGTCCAGTGGTCAGACCAGCAAGAAGAGTTCCAATAGCATTACAGCATAAGGTCAAAGCTCAGTTGGACAAAATGGTGCAACAAGGTGTAATTTGTCCAGTTTACAGAACCTAACAAATGAGTTTCCTTCATGGTAGCAGCTCATAAAAAAGGCTCAGATGAAATCAGAATATGTATTGACCCAAGAGATTTGAATAAAGCATTGAAGAACCACATCATCCCATGTGTACAGTTGAAGGGGTTGCAGCCCTGATACTGAATGCCACTGTTTATTCTGCCTTAGACCCAAACAGTTAATTTTGGCAAGTGATGCTTGATCACAGATCTTCATTACTGAATACATTCAGTACCCCATTTGGAAGATATAGATTCCTCAGAAAGCCAATAGGAATAAATTCTGCAAGTGAACTCTTTCAGTGTGCAATGGATCACATTTTTTGCACTATCCATGTGCCAATATAGTAGATGATATATTTGTTGGAGGCAGTGGTGAAGAGCAGCATGACAGAAATCTTGAGAGTTCTAGACAGAGCACGTGAAGTGAACTTAAAGCTCAATCCACTAAAGTGCAAATTCAGACTACCAGAGGTTACATATATAGGTCATTTGTTTGAGTATGGGCTTAAGACCAGACCCGTCCAAGAAAGCAGCCATTCTTGAAATGCTGGCACCAGATAATGTGCAAGCTCTACAATGTTTTCTTGTTATGATCAATTACTTAGGCAAGTTTATCCAAGACTTCTGTGAGTTTGACATTGCCTTTGCAAGAGCTCACATGTAAAAATGTTACTTGGGCATGGCTAGACCAGCACCAGAACACATTTGAAGTTCTTAAGCAGAAAATTGCTACCCCACCAACATTAAGATACTATGATGTCAACAAACCAGTAACTCTCTCCTGTGATGCTTCAACATTTGGTTTAGGTGCAGTTATTCTTCAAGAAGGCAACCCAGTAGTCTGCACATTTAGAACACTTACCCAGACCTGAGATGCAGTATGTTCAAATTGAGAGAAAACGTTTGGCAATAGTGTTTGCATGTTACAAGTTTCGTGATTATATCTACGGTCGAGAAATCCAGATTAAAATTGATCAACATTTAGTTACTATTTTAAAGAAACCTATGCATTCATCTGCAATGAAATTACAAAGAATGATGCTCAAATTGCAAAAGTACAACTTCAAAATGGTCTGTACGAAAGGCAAACTACTTTATCTGGCTGATAACTTATCCAGAGTGCCTAGAAATACAACAGAACAGCTTCATGCAGAGAATTTTGACTTTGTCATGGAAGTTCGTAATTTTTCTACCACAAGACTTGAAGAGCTACGAGATCATACAGTGACTGATCCAGTCTTGCAAAAGCTCAATCACTATATCCGTGTTGGATGGCTATCAAAGCAGTCCAGTGTACCACCAGATGTGCAATCTTACTTTCCTTACAGAGATGAGTTGTTGATGGAAGATGGCATTATTTTCAAGGGTCCTAAAATTGTTGTTCCTGCTTCCTTACAGCAAGAATATATCCAGATTTAACATCGTGATCACCTTTGTTCCGAATCTACTAAGAGAAGAACAAGAGGACTAGTATTTTGGACTTCTCTAGCAAAAGGCATTGCTAGAGTATTTTCTTCCTGTTCAGTATGTAATAGTACTAAAGCGCATTTACAAAGAGAGCCACTTCAGCTAAGTCAGACTCCTGATCTACCTTGGTCAGTTGTAGCTACTGACATATTCAAGTGGAACAATCAACATTACTTAGTACTGATAGACTCATATTCAAATTGATTTGAGCTTGATCTGCTACCTAATTTAGCTTCTTCTACAGACGTTACTAAGTTGAAACGCCATTTATCAGTCCATGGCAGTCCACAGAAATTAATCTCTGACAATGGTACACAATTTGCCAGTCAATTTCAGAAATTTGCTAGAGAGTAGGATTTTGTACATGTTACTAGCAGTCCAGCGTACCCGCAATCAAATGGACTTGCTGAATGTGCAGCAAAGCAATTACTTGAAAGGTCAAAGCGTGATAATACAGATTTTTTTTTAACTTACTCAATCTCAGAAACGTTCCCCATGACGATGTACGTTGCTCACCTGCTCAGAGACTTCTATCTAGGCAAACCAGAACAACATTGCCTATTGGTTCTAGTTTGAGGCCTAAAGCTAAGAACAATCAAGCTATCAATGCCCAGTTATCTAGAAGGTGTTCTTTCCAAAAGTCTAGCTATGACAAATTGAGCAGATTTCTTCGTCCAATGAAAAAAGGAGAGACAGTGAGGATAGAAACAGTAAAAGGTTTTGACCGGATTGGTCAAGTAACGAGTATTTGTGCAAAGCAGAGTTCCTGTTTTGTTAAATCTGTGGGTGTGGAGTACAGGGGAAATCGCAGACAGCTTCTTCCTGTAGCAGAATCGATATCGCAGCATTGTTCCTGTAAAAAAGACTCTCTCAGAGCAATCCAGATGATATTCTTGTTCCAGAACATGTCTTGAATTTTGATACTGTTTCGGCAGATTCCAGTGTTCCTGATTGAAGAGTCAGCAGAGACCATTCCATTTGCTAAACCAGATCCCAAATGTTATGTCTCAGACTATGTTCGCATTTCAAAGCCTAGTGTGAAGTACATAGCAACTTGGATGTAGTTGTATATATGTATCTAGCTTTGTATAATTGCATGATGAAAATCATTTCTATGTAAATTGTATATTATTTCAGTGACATACTTAACTCATTTTCTCAAAGAGGGAGGATGTAGAATAACAGCTGTGTTGTACCTTTAAGAAGAAGCATTAGCTTCAGTGTCATTTTGAAGGTGCAGCTAGAATGTTAACCTCCATGTGCATGATAGGTAATCTGTTTTATAAGTTAGTTACTTAACCTTATTTATAATGTGTTTGCATACAATAAAGCTGCTTGAACAAGAACCCACAATGCTTGTTTGTTTTACTCGGACCTGGCGAGCGATACCTCTGTCTCCTTTTTGTTTCTCTGCTTTTTCTGTTCATTTTACTTGTTGATGAACTTGAAAAACACTAGCATAGACTAGGTTCAGGGACTGCTGAATCTGGTACTGTTTGTGACCTTTGGGGCTTGTAGTACAGTTAATCTTTTGTTTAGAGTGGCCTAGCTGTGCTTTGTGGGAGCTAGAGTTACTGCTACAGGACTCTGTTTAGGGTGTTTTTGATTGGATAATTTGAACTTTGTCTGGTTTCTGTTTTTGTTACCTTAAATAGCCAGTATTTGAAACCAGTTTGTGCTTCTTTGCTCAAAGCTGCTGTGACTTAGGCTTTCTGCCCTTACGCTGCTGTTTTCCAAAAACCTGCTGTGAGACTACAAAAGATAAGTGCTTATTTTCAACTGTTTTCAGCACTTCTGATTAGCTAAAACAATATTTGCTGCATATCTGTTTAAACTGTGCAACTGTATTTTAGGCTTAGTGAATTTAATCCTTAATTCTGTTCTGATCTTCTCTCCCCACCTGCCTGCCCAAACTGTTGTGTTCTTAAAGCTTGTTGCCTTTTGAGTTGCCCGTCTCTACTATAAATTTGATATTGGACACTCCTCCCAGTCCCAATTGCATCAGCTCATTCTACTGAGTACAGTGAGATCAGTTGTGAAGGCCCACCCCTTTGGCTTCTTAACCTTGAGTTATCTTTTATTTCCTCTTTTTCTACTTACAAAAGTTGTGCCTCTTCCTACTTTATTTTGCTGTGTGTGCTTAGGTGTTTAATTGTATTTATTCTGCTGCATACTGATTGTTGGTAGCCTGATTAAATTGTTCTGCATCTACCCTGTGCTGATTTCAAAGCTGCTGAAATAATTTACAAAACTAAGTGCCATTTTTCAATTTATTCTGAATTACACTGCACTTGTATTTGATTAACTGCTGGTTTATTAACTTGCATGACATCTGCACTGTATTTTTTTCACTGTTTTACTGTTAAACTGTTTAACTGAGTATGAACTGTTCTGCTGTTATATTTAAGTGTGTATCTGTTCTCCTGTGTTAAATCGACCTAAACAGAGTTAAATATCTTTAGCATAGTCTACAGGTTTTGCTGTATCCAGATCTGTTTGTGTAATTCCTGCGTTTTCTGCTACACCATCTTGTGTTGGCTGGGGCGTACCTGCACTTAGTGGGAGTAAGTGAACTGGTCGGAACTAGTCTGGCATAGGGTGTTCAGTTACGAGCTCAGGGACAAGGGTGGATTGGTCAATTCCAATGTTTCTATTTTACTTTCCTTTTTGTGGTATTTAAACCCAGCGTCTGTGGGGGGTTTTGCTTGTTTCTGCATCACACAAAACTGTAACTCTGTTTTAATCCTTTGTGAGGTATCTCAGCTGCATTTTTTTCCTGTTCCAGCACTCCTGTGTGAGGCCCTCCCTTGCTGCTTGAATTTATCCAGCTCTACTCACACGTATAGGTACTCTCCTCAGATAGTACCCACTCTACTGTCTCTGACCATTCTTCCACAGATTCTGACAACCATGGACAGACAATTTCTCCTGCTAATCTGGTTGATATGGGCATCCTGAGACAGTGTAGCAACTGCCTCATGTACACTGACACCCCTGTGCTTCTATCTCCTTGGAACGCAATATGAGAGAGATGCAGTTACATTAAGAACCTAGAATCCTTGCTCTCTCAATTACAAGCCAGTACATCTGACACTGAGAAGGTTGTCTGCATAAACACTACAAATACCACACCTGTAACACAACCAACACCTGTACAACACACTCCCACATATGCAGAGGTTAACAAAATCATAACTAAACAAAATGGACCTCTGAGGCAAAAACACACACGCACATCACATCCCACAGTACCAAGCACCAAAGGTAGCACACAAGCCTGTGTCTAACAGCCTCTACGGCTCAGCCACAAACCCAACATACTAATCATCGGAGACTCTAAACACAGCTGTGCCCTTCGGCAGGCTAGACAAGGAGAAAGTCATGGTAAGTTGCTTGTCAGGTGCTAGAATCCACCTTATCACACATGTACTCAAGTCTCTCAACAACAGGTACTGGTTTGACTCTGTCATAGTCCATGTTGGTGTGAATGATTTGAGACATACCTGTCAGGATTATATGAAGACATACATGATTGAGTTCGCTGAATGTGTGTCCCAAACCGTTATGTCCATTGCCTTAAGAATCATCCTACCATCACCTTGAGTGATGCCTCAATACAAACAGAAAATGATTGACTCTAATAATTGGCTTAGTTTCTGGTGTCATTCCATGGGGATCCAGTACCTGACAGCCTGGGAGGACATGATTGACAGACCATGATGCTTTGCCAGCGTTCATGGGACCCGAGAACATCCCTGGCCGCATCCTACACGAACTCAGGCACTCGGGCATGAGCTCTCAGCACCATTAGGCACCCTATTCAGCCAAAGACTCAACACTGGCTTCGTCCCAGCCAAATGGAGGACAGCCAGTGTCATCCCTCTACACAGAGGTGGCACATCCACTGACTCAGGCAGTTATAGGCTCATCAGCCTGACCTGCAAGGCCATGGAATGCGTTATCATTGATCTTGTAAAGAAGGACATTGTCAACTACCTCCAAATGCTTGACCCCACACAGTTTGGTTTTGTCAGAGGGAAGTCATGCTTGTTAAACTTGGTCGACTTCTTCAAAACAATCACCAAAGCCATGGATAAGGGGAAGGTGGTGCACACTGCTTACCTTGACCTAGCCAAAGCCTTCATCACTATTCCCCACTTGGGCATAATAGATAAACTCTCCCAGCTAGGCGTCAACTCGTATGTTACCAGATGGGTAGCTAACTGGCTCACTGATAGAACCCACTCAGTCAAAATAGGGGAAGCCACTTCTAGTAGTCAAACTGTAATGGGAGATGTACCACAAGGATCGGTCTTGGGGCTGCTGCTGTTTGAGATATACTTTTCTGAGGTGGAAGCCAAACCAGTGGTCTGTAGCTGACTACGTTTGCCGAAGACTACAAGCTGCGTGCTGTCCTAAATTAGCCAAGTGATGTGAATATCCTCCAAGAGGGCCTTACCCAAACTAATGACTAGTGCCAGAAGCATGGCCTCAAACTGAATGTCAAGAAATGCATCATTATCCCCTTTTGGGGAAAATGGCATCCTCACTAATTATCACATTAATAACATGTTAAGCATGCTTTCAGTTGTGAGGGACTTGGGCACCCAGGATGATAAACTGACTTTTGACCACCACATTGCCTCCATTGTACTGAAGGTTTTGTACGTGGCCCACCTCTAAGTAAGGGTATTTCACTGAGGAACAAGGAGGTCATAGCATCCCTGTACTCCTCCCTTATCAGACCCATTATCGAATGCAGTGCCCTCTTCAGCATGTACTTTGCCAAACACATGCAGCAGCTGAAGAGACCACAGAGGTTCCTGACCATGAAAATCCAAGGTCTCAAACACCTATACTATACAGATAGGCTAAAAGCCCTGTCCATCTACTTAGTCTCTTACAGACTGCTCAGAGGTGACCTGTGTCTGGCATACAGGGTTGTCTCAGACCCAGCCTTGATGGAGTTGCTGCATATCTGTAAGTCAAACTCCACTCTTGCAACCCGCATGCAAGGCCTCAAACTGGTCTGTGACATTATTAGAACTTGTTGGTGGGATAGATTTGTGTCTCACAGGCTCCCACCATTTGTGGAATAGACTCCCTCTCCATGTCAAGCAGAGTACTTCCCTAGCCCTCTTTAAGAGAAACCTGGATGACTGGATGGGAAACAGAAAATACACCCCTGGGATCCCACTTGTGTCCCCGCTGAACAGGTACTGACATTGTGGGAACATTGGCAAAATTCTTGTCTAGGCTTATAAGGGCCTCCAGGCCAATAGCCTAGTATTGTCCGATGAACCTATAAATCAGCAAGCAAAGGAGAGTAGTATGGCTGGAACTGAATTAATCCTCAAGCCTTGGTGAGTACTTCATGAGGTAGACCCTGTTTTTCAGAAAATCTCACCAAAACGACACTGATATGTAGACTGTATTTTATATAGCATATATCATGGACAGAAGTAGGTAAAAATAAAAATAAAAAGGTAGCCGGGTACACAATACCCAGGATAAAAAAAGGGCCCAATCCTTGTAGGTGCACTGGTGCCAGGAAAGGAAAAAAAATGCCAGTTTAGAATCCTCAAGACATGGAAACATTCATACAATGGGGGTAGGCCAGGCTGAGGGAGAGGATGGGACCCTCTGTTAATAGACCAAAATAGTAGTCTACAGAAATCACAAAAAATAATGGGCCAAAAAAGAGCTATAAAGATGATAGAGTGGATTATTGAGGATAAGAAAGAAATTATGTATGGTTACTATCAATGCAAGAAGCCCAGAATTTCCAGACAGAAAATATAATATTGAGAGAAATTTGAGGAAAGAAAAATACTTGCACACGATAAACCATGAAAAGCATCAAATGCAAATGTGTTCATTAATGAAACAAATTTATGAAAAACTTTATATACACTAAGAAACCCCAACTCATTTGTTAAAAGAAGCGACTGAGGAAGTGCAAAAGTATAAAAAGCAAAAATCTAAAGATTTTGGAAAGGTATAAAAAAAAAATATGGACATGGGAAAGAAAGAGAAATCTGATATCGTGCAATATTTATGCAAAGGAGAAAGCAAAGCTAATCAGAAAAAAAGAGCAGCACCAAATATATTTGAAGAGAATACAAGCAAAAGCATCCAGATATGAACAGTTTTAAAATGCAAAAAGTAAGAAAACAAAAAGGAAAAGTATAAAAGGATTAGTAATGGAGAAGTTAAAGAAGTAGAAACTGAGGTTATGGATTGCCTGCAAAGTGAAATTTAGTGTTGAAAATCTAACTCTGATATCACTATAGCATGACAGACCAATAGATCCCCAAATGAAGGAGAAACCAGTTGAGCAGGAAAGATCCGATTAATTGTCATATTAAGATATTTTGGAGTTTTCTGTCAAAAACCAGTACAAACGTTCAGTTGGAGTTGCACAGCAAGGGGAAAGAAAAGGAAACTGTGGCAGCTCTGATGCAATTGATGTTATGGAGTGATAGGCCAGTAAGTTCAGGTATGAAAGCGCAATGGATGACACTGGATAAAACTGAAGAGAATGTGGCACAGGAAGATGTTCAGGAACTTTCTCTAGAATGCCGGTAGGAAATAGAGAACAAAGAATGTTCTCTCAGTTTAGAAGAAAGTGATGTAAGAGAAGAACTGATTTATTTAATAGAGAGAAGAGACATTAAGATCAATGAAAGAAATAGACTACAGAAAGTCAATAAAACCCAAAAAGTTAGAAGTTCTATAAAATGAACACAGTAATTAGGAGTGTTCATAGAAATTTGTGCACTATAACAGAAGTAAATAGGATATATTATTGTGCAGCTAAGTTAATAGATAAAAGTCTTACCAGAAAAACACAGGACAGTAAGGGAAAGGAAGACGAGAAATCAAATGCCATCATGGAAGTATCGAATAGAGAAAACTATAAAGCAATGAATACAAGATGTGTCACTGTTAGAAGAATATAGAAGAGGGAAGAGTTCAACAAAAATTCTCAAAGATAGACGTGATAAAAGCAATGCATAGTATCAGAACAGATCAGGATCTACCATGCTTCAGAAATAATAAACAAAAAATATCAGCACTGGCAGAAAAACCTGGAAGGCATGCAGATAAATATAAAGGAAAAGTACAAAATAAACAATTTATTGATGACCCAAAAAGTTTTATAGAGAATTGAGGAATAAGACAAAAGGAATTGAAACTCCGAAAAAAGAAATAGATACATTTTAGAAAAATACTTACAATGAGGCTGAATGGATAGAAGTAGTAAAAGAATAAGAAGTTCAAATTAACAGGATATGGAATAGGATGAAGTATTGGCCAGAGAAAGTGAAACAAAGTTAAGAAAAGCTCTTAATTGGAAAACCCTATGCTGAGATGCAGTACCTAACTTCTGGTTAAAAGTATTAACATTTTTACATGAAGATTTAACCATGAATAAGAACTATTTATATGCGCACCCGAAGCAGACACCAACCTGGTTAACAGGAAAAAACAATACTCCTACTTAATGGCGAATTTGCAAGCTGTCCTAAAAACTATAGGTCAATAACTTGCCTTCCGATGACATATAAACTATACATTGGAATTGGTGCCAATGGAGTCTATAGTTGTTTAGAAAAAAACTCAACCATGGCAATAGAACAAAAGGGTAAAAAAAGTCATATGGAACAAAAGATCATTTGTTAAATAAAACCATAATGGAGAACTGTAAAAAGGGGAAGAATCTAAATATGGCATGGATAGACAATTTATTTATTTTATTTATTTATTGACATTTGTTAACCGGGTTAGTGCCACTGGGCTTGGGACCCATTTTCAGTGGAGACCCGAGGAGAAAAGCTCCAAGAAATGCAGCAGTTTACAATAGAAGTTATACAATCACTAAGTAGGTCTTTTACAAGCACAGTTTACACTAACAGATGATATTACTTAAAGAAAAGTTGTACAGTTTTGAATATGAACAAATTGATTTAACAATAGATATGTTAGACAAAGCAAAAGAAGAAAATTAAAAGGCAGTATACCTGTATTATATTACAGGGTAGCAGTGTATTTACATATTTACATGTCAAGAGAAAAGTATTTGACAATATCCCATATTCATAGATAAGAGTGCTTAAAATACACTGTACACTGATAAATTACAATCTGAAGTAGTTAACTTAATTTTATCTGCAACCTGTGGGTATTCATATCCATATCGGGTCAGAGCCGGCAACTTTTTTTCTAGCATCTTCACCAGGCTCCTCCCCCTACCCATAATGCACTACCATCTCCTACCTTCCCTCAGATCTCGTTTGCCGCACCAGTAGCGTGCATCGTGGTCTCCTTCGCTCTGAGCTCAGGGATAGTAAGTTTTATTAATGCTTAGTCTCTTTGTGTGTCTGAGTTGATTATTTCCCTCCCTCCCCCCTTTAGTATATCGCTTGTTCGTCGGTTAGTCCAAAAAAAAAAGTTTTTGTTGTAAAACTCGGTAGAGTAGTTGTTAGGCCTGCCCTTTCCCTACTTGTGTTTGTGTGTGGTGTTTTTAGTAGGTAGTGTTTTTTTGGTGCAGGACCATGGCTGATCAGCCAAAATCTGTGTTCAAGAAATGCACAGTGTGTGGCCATAAGCTCTCCCCGGCTGATGGTCACACTGTGTGTTATTTGCTTAGGAGTAGCACATTTGTCAACACAATGCACTATCTGCACCGGGTTCAGTCCTAGAGCCCTCAGGGATTGGAAGGCCAAATTAGTAGCTAAAGGCCTTCTCCTTGCATCCATGCTGGAATCTGCCACGGCCTCAGTACCTAGTACTCGACCTCCTACCCAGACAGGGACCCAAACTCCCTCTTCTTCTGATGCTGGGTCAAGTAAAGACAAATCTACAGTCAGCGTGGCTGACGAGGAAAAGGACAGAGAAAGGTGCAAAGAGGATGGGGACAAGAGAAAGGACAGACCTCACAAGAGATCCCCGGACAGGGAGCTCTTTCTTAGTCCCCCTTCTAAGTCCATGAGGCCAGTTTCTTCATGGCTCCAGTCTCCTCATTTCTCACTGGAGCCGTTGGAACCTTCAGATCCAAGGCCTTCCTCCCCTTCATTGCGCAGACCAGCCAGATCCGAGTCGGTGGCCTCTTTGCGATAGACTCGGAGCTTATCAGACTTGGACATGGACCCGATGATGCAGAGATTAATTCGGACCCAAATACAGATGGGAGTTTTGCCAGGCCCCTCTCCCTCTGCGGGGGGGCCTTCATGCCCTTTTTCCATCCCATCTCTCCTTCCCCGATCCGTGCGTCCAGGCTCTTGGATCCGAGGATTTTCAGAGCTGGTAGCTCGGCACCGACTGTTCCTCCAACCTCGACTCCGGCTGTTACCGTGAGTTCCTAGTTCGTATCCGAGTGACTTTCGGAGTCACGGACAGGGAGTTGGACCCGAGGGAATGGATTCTTTGGCTCTGCCCTTTTCGGATCCAACCTATTTCCTCGGACCTCAGGCTACCCTTGCTTTGGCTCCGGTCCCCGCTTCGGATCCGGGGAGGACGTCTTCCTTGCTGGGTGTCAAGGAGGTCTGCTCTCCTTCGGCCTTCGAAGTGGTGGAGAGGGTTCTCTCCCAGGGATTGAGACCCCAGCCCATCCCCTCGGATTCCACCTAGACACCCCAGGGTTTGGCGATGACTCCCTTCATCCATTCTCAGGGACAGCCCGTGCCAGAGGATCCCCAGGTTATTTTCCCTGAGCAACCCCCTGTGGCTTACGAATCCTCTTCTGAGAGTCCCACTGAAGAGGGTCACCGTAAGCGTAAGTGCAAAAGGAAGCACTTGGACTCCCCTGAGTCCCTCACTCTGGACACTGACTTCGATGGAGAAGGTTCCCCCAGGTCATCTCCCGAAGATGTCTCCTTCGGAGAAATCATGGAGGTCCTCCGCTAGAGGGGAGGTTGGTCAGCCCCAAAACATTCTGGGCATGAGTCAGTGTTCCTGGAGGCCTTTGGCATGGGTCCATCTACTTCCTGGGTCTCCCTGCCAGCCGACCCCTTAGTGGACCTTATCATCACACAGGCATGGAAGGAGCCTGACACCGTAGAGCCCATCCCCAAATGCCCTGACAAAATTTTATCTCCCCCTTCCGACAGACAATCTTGGTCAAAAGGAGCCCCAGTTGACGCTATGTTGGTCGCAGCAGCCACCAAGAAGTAACTAGCACAGTAGATTTCCTCAGTCCACCCCTCCAGTCAAGGAGTCCAGGTCAGTGGATAGGTTTGGGAAGTGCGTCTATTCCTCGGCGACCTTTTCAATCCATGCGCTGAACTATTTGGCACGTGATCCGGCTTCAACGAGACCTTGCATCAGAATTCGCCGAGTCGCCCCCAGAGTCTTTATCGCCTCAGGAAAAAGAGTTGTTCTCTGCGAAAATGTCTACTCTGAAGTCAGTCTCAAACACGTCTGTGCGGCTTTTTTCCCATGCCACAGAAGGAGCAGCTAGGGTGGCTGGGACAGGCATAGCCATGAGGCAGCATGCCTGGCTCAGGTTGTGTCAGTTTGTGGACCCTTTCAAGGCGTCATTTATTAACGCTCCCTACGACGGTTCTTCCCTTTTTGGGAAGACAGTACATGACACACTTGTCCAGAGCAAAAAGGACGGGAAGATTTTGCCTGCCATCAGGATCAGCTTCTCTAGGAATCAAAGAGGGCAGAAGATGATGTGGTTCTGAAAATCTCAGTTTTCTCGGGATTCTCAGGGCAACTATTCCCCCAGAGGCAGAGGGGGACAGGATCGGCTCCGACCTAGAGGTAGAGGGGTCCCAGGAATTTTGGGTCCAAGGGAAACTTTTCCTGATAGGACCCGGTCAGCGGCCCTGAAGGGTTGCCCGGCTGTCCTACTCTGGTGGCAGTTGGGGAAGATTGTCCTTACACCCAGCGGCATGGCAGTCCATTACGGCACATCGCTGGGTATTACAGATTATATCCAGAGGTTATAGTATCCCATTTGTTGCCCCTCCAAATATTCCAAAACACCTCCTGGATGTTCCACCTGCTCACAGGGAGGCTGCAGCTCTAGAATTTTCAAAGCTGCTTCTCAAACGTGCCATTGAACAGGTTCCCCCTGATCAGGTGTCTACTCAAGGTTCTTTTTAGTGCCAGAAAAGACGGGGGACCTCAGGCCCATTCTAGACCTGTCAAAGTTGAACCTGTCTGTAGCCAAACAGAAATTCCGGATGGTGCGACTGGATGTGCTCGTTAGACCTCCAGGATGCTTAGTACCACATCAAGATCCACAGTAGCTCCAGGAGGTTTCTGCGCTTCCGGCTGGGAGCCAGTCATTTTCAGTTCAGAGCCCTACCCTTCGGTCTCATCACAGCCCCACAGGGTGTTCACCAAGGTAATGGCAGTTGTAGCGGCTCACCTGAGGCTTCAGGATATTCAGGTATTTCCTTACCTGGACGACTGGCTCTTTGCTGCGCCCAACAAGCATCACCTTTGTCTGGCCCGAGATTACTTCCTTTGGTTGGCAGATCTATTGGGAATTACAGTGAATGTTCAGAAATCCCAGTTGCAACCAGTACAAGTTCTAGACTTCATTGGGGCACGGCTAGACACCTTACAGATGAAGGTATTCCTAACTTTCAGACAGGATCTTACACCTCAGGTACCGCATAGCTCAGATAGCGAACTTCAAGTCTCCAAAGGTGAGCAAGGTTCTCCGGGCACTGGGCTCCATGGCTGCCTCCATATCGATTCTCCCTTGTGCGCCTTCATATGTGGGTTCTTTAATGGACTCTGGCTGTTCAATGGCCTTGGCTCGACCTCACCTGGAATTTCCGATCAGGATCAGTCACGTCTGCAGGATGTCCCTTCTTTGGTGGTTAAATTCACCGGAGATATTAGAAGGACACCCCTTCGCGTCATCTCCATTCCAAGCCAAAGTGACCATGGACGCCTCCCAACTCTGGTGGAGTTGACACTGTTTGGGAAGGACAGTCCAAGGCACGTGGTCCCAGTCAGAGACCAAGTTGCACATAAATGTTCTAGAGATGAGGGCAGTGCTTTTAACGTTGCAAGCCTTTCACACTGTCCTTCCTCTCAGATTGATTGCAATTCAGTCAGACAACATGTCGGTTGTCTGGTACATCAACAAGCATGGGGGAACCAGATCATACCCCCTATGTCGCGATGCCATGAGAGTGTGGGAATGGGCAATCTCAACCAGTCGGTTTCTGAAAGCAACGCATATCCCGGGGCGCTCCAACATTTTAGCAGGCAGATTGAGTTGGGCTATTCTGATGCAGTATGAGTGGTCTCTGAAACAGTCAGTAGCGGAGGAGATCTTCCTTGCATGGGATCAGCCTTGCTGCGATCTCTTCACATCTCCTTCCAACGCGAAGTGCAGCGAGTTCTTTGCTCTGATTCCCTCACCAGGGGAATTCCCCAGAGATGCTGTAGTACATGCTTGGCCCCCCGGGCTTCTGTATGCTTATCCACCATTGCCACTCACTCCGACGTTTCTTCAGAAAGCTCGCCGACTGCGGTGCAAAGTTTTCCTCATTGTCCCGTCCTGGCCTTGTCAGGTTCGGTTCCCGTTCCTTTGGACTCATCTCTCAGCTCCTCCATGGGTTCTGGATCCCTGCCCAGATCTAATCTCCCATCCTTCGGGTGCCCATCCACCTGACCTGAGCAGCTTCAAGCTGACAGCTGGGTTGCTCCAGTTCCGTTGATTGCTAGGACTCCCCGTCTTTCATCCCCAATAAAATCCATTCTGGTGGCTTCTCTTAAAGATTCCACTAAGAAACTTTATCGCAGTGAATGGAAGCGTTTTTCCATTTGGGCCTCACAGAGAAGACTAGATCCCTTTACAGCCCCTGTTCCAGCGGTGTTGGATTTCTTGTCTGGCATTTTTCAGCAAGGAGCTAGCTCCTCCACGGTGAAAGTACAATTGGCAGCCATTTCTAATTTTCATGTTGGTGAAGACATTGCCTTAGCCTCCTCTAGGCTGTGTAAGGCTTTTCTTAAAGGCACTTTTCTGTTGCGTTCTCCTGTCAAGGATTCAGTGCCTCCTTGGGACCTTACCTTTGTCTTACAGTCATTGGTGGCTCCTCCATTTGAACCTGCAGCTTCGGTGGATTTGTAATTTTTATCCTGGAAGACAGCTTTCCTAGTCGCCATTACATCTGCTAGGAGGGTTTCAGAGCTTCAAGCTCTGTCTGCCGTACCTCCTTATTTGGTCTTCCATAAGGATAGGGTCTCTCTCCCTAATAATCCGTCCTTCTTACCCAAAGTGGCATCTGAAGCAAACATATACCAGTCCATTAATCTGCCTGTTTTCTTCCCTAACTTCCAAAATAAAGGTGAATACAAACTTCATTTGTTAGATGTTCATAGACAACTTTGCTTCTATCTTCATAGAACAAAATCATTCCGCAAGACTGACCAGTTGTTTGTTTCCTTTTCCAAAGCTTTTCTGGGAAAAGCTATTTCTAAAGTTTTTTTGGCCAGATCGATCGCTCTTTGCATTTCGCATGCCTACAAAGCAAAAGGTTCATCTCCTCCTGGTACTGTTAAAGCTTACTCTACCAGGTCCATGGCGACTTCTGCTGCTTTTTGGTCTAGGGTTCCTTTGGATGACATTTGTGCAGCAGTGACCTGGGCCAGTTCACATACCTTCATTTCCCATTACAAATTAGATCTGATTTCTAGGGGTAGAGCATCCTTTGGCTCTGCGGTGATTAGGAATATCCTTCCATAAGGGCCTCCCAGGATTGGAGTAGCTGGGGACTCTGTCCCACAGGTGCAGATAAAATTAAGTTAACTACTTCAGATAAAGAAGTTATGTACTCACCATAACGTTCCATCTGAGTAGTTATACTTGATTTTTCTGCAACCTTCCCTCCCTCCGTCCCCCTGACCTTGTCCTGTTTTTACAGGTTTTGGTTCATTGGGCTGAGTTGCGTATGTAATTAGTTGCAGCAAACTCAATCGGTAGGGGGAGGAGCTCAGAGCTTGGATCAGATGCTAGAAAAAAAGTTGCCGGCTCGGATCCGATACGGATCCAAATATCCACAGGTTGCAGAAAAATGAAGTATAACTACTCAGATGGAACGTTATGGTGAGTACATAACTTCTTTTTATAGCAACCATGAAACAGTGGCAAACCACTTTGCAGTTAAGCCGTGATAAAGGTCAAGTTATTATTCCAGGGATAAAAATTCAAAGGGAAATATTCCAGGGTGACTCTTTGACATTGCTGCTCTTTTGTCTTGCCATTAACCCATTAAAAAGTTTACTAAACACATTAGGTCATAACTTCAATTTGGCTCCCAGAAGATGACAAAGACTTCTCATCTTTTTGTGAATGAATTGAAGCTGTGTAATCCATCAGATGAGTAACTGAAAGCAGAACTGCAAGTGGTCAAAACTTATTCAGATGATAAAAGAATGTCATTTGGTCTTGATATATGTGCAGAAGCAACCATCTGATGTTGTCAGTCTTCACTTAATCCTTAACTGTGAGTTTGGTTCTGTAACTTGGAACTGACTTGGGCCTTATTCTCGCTTATGCCTCCCAAAAACTCTGTCAGGATTACCTCAGATCTCGTTTGCCACTTTGTGCCAGACACATTTTTTCTGTCAGCTCTCAAGCGAACGCTTTCATTTGAACTGCAAGTCTCTTTTTTTATGAAAAAACATATTTCTTACTCTTTCTGTTTATCTCGCTTACCTAGCTCCTCTAAGCTCCCTTTTTCAAACACTGTGTTTTAATACCTTCTTTGGTAGTCCCTTTGCTTTCACTTTCTCTTTCTCTATCTTTACAGTAAATTTTCAGTACCATTGTTGATACTTTTGCTGGTTAACTTCCCTTTACCGCTAAGGTAAAACTTCCTTGCCATTGTTGGTACGTTTTTCTATCTAACTATATAAATTTATATATAAAAACTTGTAGCTTGCATTCCCTTTTGTGTGTGCCTTCTGATATGGTAGACAAAGCCAGAGGGACTTCAAAAGATGCCAGAAGTGCAATAGAAAGTTCCCTAATTGTGATGGACACACACAGTGTCTACTGCTTAGGCCCAGTGCATCTTCAAGAAGACTGTGCTATCTGTCATGGCTTCAGTCACCGGGCCCTTGCGGAAACAAAAGATAAGCTAATTCTAAAGGGACTTATAAAATCTGATTTCGACAAGGCCATATCTGCTTCCTTGAAGTGTAAAACTTATGTTAGCTTCCCTTCTTTTTCTTCTTCTTCCAGTAAACATGAAGGATTTTAGAAGAGGAGGTAATCAGTTCCAACAGTTTTGTTAGCACCTCCTGCTAAGCTGATTAAAACTTCGCAGGTTCCTATAGTGTCCTTGGAACCGAAAGGGGAATTGATTGAACCTTTGGTGCCGGCTTCTGCACCGATTGTCGGCACCTACAATTATTTTGGACACAGTACCTTTGGTGCCTCCTCAGTTCCATCTGCTTAGGAACCTAAGGAGCTTTCTTTTAAAGATAGCCCCCAAACAAGATACTCCCCATCTGTAGACCCTTTTCATAGATTGAACTCAAAGTTCTTTCTTGGAAAGACCTAGATCCCAGTCATTCTTTTCAGTCTGTTCACCAAGAGCCTTCCAGATTCTGATGTAGACCAGCTGCTGGCAGTGAGGGGGTTGACTACTTCATTGGTTCCTAGCCTCCCTAGCTCTGGAACCTTCCCTGTCTCTTCACCAGTTTTTGTTCCTCCTCTGACTCCAACACATCCTTCAGAGTTCCCAGCTTCAACAGTCCCGGTTTTGACTGTATTGGTGCTAGTTAGATCCTCAACTCCGGCACTGGTTATTACCCTGAGCTCTTTGTTTCTGTCAGATTCAGAGGCCTCTTTGGGTTGAAGCTTCGCTGTCTGTTCCAGGGAGCGTGGCTCTACTCTGGTGGTGTTGGAGCCCATCCATACTCCTCAGGGTGTCGGCGCATGTCTGCTCAACTCTGACTTCGGGAGTGGCTTCCTGTACGGGGTGGGGGGGCTGCTTTCCAGGCCATGGAGAGGGCCTTGTCCTCTGTGGGCTCTCTGTCAATGCCACTTTTGTTGAGCCAACATCCTGGTTCTTCCCCTCGCCCAGAGCTACCATCAGCCTCTGACCTGGGATCACCAGGCATCTACTGTTGCAGGCAGGGGACTTTGTTCTTCAATCTTGCTCCGCGCTGGGGATTACTGTTAACTATGAAAAATCCCATCTAAAGCCAACACAGCAGTTAGAATTTATAGGAGTGGTACTAAACACAAGCACTCTCTTCCCCCAGAAAGACTTCAAAAAATAAAATCTCAAGTCAGCCAAATTATTCACAGCACAACAATGACAGCAAGACTGTTACAAACCCTAGGATCAATGACAGCCGCCATCACTTTAGTTCCTCTGGCAAGATTTCACATGCAAATCCCACAGTGGTCTTTACTGATTTAAGCAATGTCCCATCAGGTATTGATCACCGATCTATGCAAGAAAGACCTGAGTTGGTGGAGTCAGTCCAACAAAATTTTGTCGGGCCGACCCTTTGTCCCCCCTCAACCACAAGCAATAGTGACCACAGATGCATCCTAGATCAAGTGGGGGTGCATTATCTGGGAAAGACAGTCCAAGGCACTTGGTCCCAGCTGGAGGCCAATTTGCACATCAGTGTTTTAGGGAGTGAGGGCAGTGCTCTTAGCGTTGCAAGCATTCCAAGAAGTCCTCCCCTTGGGAACGATTGCAATTCAGAGAGACATGTCAGTGGTGTATCTTACCCTCTTTGTCGAGAAACACTCAGTGTATGGCAATGGGCAATCTCATCTGACCGCTTTCTAATTGCAATGCATATTCCAGTGGGCTACAGTGTGATTGCGGACAAATTGTGCAGAAGCATCCCAGTGCCTCACGAGTGGTCTCTCAATCCTGTGGTGACAGAATATTCCATCAATGGGGCCAGCCCTCCTGCAGTCTCTCTGCGTCCACTCTGAGCAACAAGTGCAGCAGCTACATTGCCCTACTCCCCTCACTGGGGGAGTCACTGAGAGATACTTTCCTTCACGACTGGCCCTCTGGTCTACTGTATGCCTTTCCACTGATACCTCTTATTTCCCAGTTTGTGAAGAAAGGCAACAGGTTGAAGAACAGAATAATTCTCATTCCCCCATTCTGGCCTCGACAAATATAGTTTCCCCTTCTTTGGCTTCACCTAATTCGGAAACCTTGGACGCTAGATCCATCTCCATGCCTCTTGTCCCATCCAGAAGGGACTCCTTAATCTGAATCTTCAAAATCTCAAGCTCACTGCATGGCTTCTCCAGTTGCAATAATTGCCAGGCATAGTAGTCTGTCTGCCCCAGTTCCAACAGATTGTTCTAGCTTCCCATAAACCTTTGACTAGAAGACTATATAACAACAAATACTTTTTAAAATGGGCTACAGAGAATAACCTCAACCCATTTTCTGCACCAGTTGATAAGGTGTTATAATTCTTAGCGTCTCTTTTCAATGAGATAGCATCCTCCTCGACCGTACAAATGCATCTGGTTGCAGTTTCTAACTTTCATGATCGTTTAAATGATGCAACTTTGTAAAGCTTTTCTGAAAGGGACCTTAATGCTCATATCCCTATATAAGGATCCTTCTTCGCCTTGGGACTTGAATCTGGTATTACAGTCCTCAATACATTCCCCATTTGAGCCATCAGCAAATTGTGATTTGAAATACGTGGAAAACCTTATTTTTGGTTGCAATTATTTCTGCCAGGAGAAGTGCAGAACTACAGGCCTTATCTTGCAAGCCTCCTTACCTAACCTTCCATAAAGACAACGTCCTTGCGAGCTAACCCACCCTTTCTACCAAAAATAGTTTCTGAGGCAAATATCAATGAGATGATACAATTTCCCATATTTTTTCTCATTTTTTTCAAACAGAGGTGAATATTGTCTACATTTACTAGATGTTCATAGACAATTACACTTTTACCTTCACAGGACAAAGAATTCAGAAAATCTGACCAGTTGTTCACTTACTTTTCTTCAGCTACTTTGGGTAAACCAGTCTGTAAGGTTACTCTGGTTAAATGGCTTAAAAAATTGTATAACCTTCATTTATACAAAAAGGAAAGTACAACTACCAGGCCCTGTAAAGATGCATTCTACAAGAGCAATTGCTGCTTCTGCAGATGTTCTTCATGTTTCACTGTTGCAGTCATCACACTTGAGTTTATCCCTCCAGGGGTAGCCCTTATTCGTCCCGAATACCAGAGACTTAGTATTTCTGTGTTGGTTGCTGTCGCTCTAGGACTGATGTCAGGTCATCAGTGGTATAAAAATCAGGCAGCCGACACCATTACATCAGTCTTTCTTACCAAGGAGCCCGAAGGAGTTTGCACGATAGGCCGCTACCTGAGTTTTCATTTCTGAAATGAAGTTGAAGTCTTCTAAAGCTAAGTACCCCGTTTTGGATCCTTATTTCTTGCTCTAACCAATGTCAGAAAAAGTTAATTGTTTCGCCTGTGGAAAGCAAATACCACACCGAGACTTCCATTCTGTGTCACCTGTTTAGGCCCAGACCACAACATCCCTCGCTGTAGCTTTTGTGCTTTGTTCAATGCCAGAATTATATATGTCGTCGGACCCTTATTGTAGCTAGATATTTTCCCCCCTCAGTCCTCTATCTCCGATATGGCATCGCAAGCCATCCGACTACCGATCTTCCGGGAAAACGTAAGGATGAAGACAGACCACACAGGTCCAAAACTGCCAACGATGCTTCCGCTAAGCTAGTCGTTAGCTCTCCGGTCCTCAGTGAGGCACTTTCGCAGTCCCTAATGCCCGCTTCTGTGGATTCGCAGGCCGCTATTGAGACCATTTCGGGGTCAAGTGTACTGCAGGACTCTTCGACTAAAGATCCTGCAGATGTCTCTATCTTGGATGGGTCTGGAGCCACTGAGCAGGCACCAGCTTCCGAGGAAGTTCTTCTCACTACCGATACTCGACACAAATCGGCGACTTCTTTTGCGTCTTCAGTTGTTTCTAAAACTACCGAGTTTCTAAGGCCCAGGGTACGAACTATTTCCAAAAAAAACGACGACCCAAGCTCAGGCACCTGCTTCTATGCCTCAATTTCAAATGGTTAAAATGGCGGAAGACTTTATTATGCTTATTAGGGGAAGCCAGGCTTACCCCTTCCAAAAGAAAAAGAGACTTGTCCCCAGTGGTTTTATCTGAGCAGGAGTCTGATGACTCTGATGCTTCTGAATATGAAGACATGCAACCCCTCTCTGCTTATGAGGATTCTGATGCAGAGGAATCCTTTCCTTTTAACTCTCCACCAGAGGATTTTTCATTTGGTGTAACCCTACATACCTTTCTAGAATCCAGTTTGACTCCTGACACCCTTCCTCCTGCTCCCAGGAAACCTGACAGGTACTACAGAGACCCTGACTCTCTCAAATTCTTTTTCAGAAATCCTACTGCTTACCCAGAGGTAATCTCCCAAGGATCTAAAGGAATTAAAGCAACCTCAGCTAAGGATCCCACCTCCTCAGACATGGATTCCCGAGACAGAAAGGGTAATAAAGTATACACCTCTACAACTCTTGCTATTAGAGCACTAAATTGTCAGTTCCATATGCTGAAATATCAGCAGCATACCATGGGACTACTCAAGAAAAAAAATCTTCCTTTGCTGCTTGTGCAGAAAATAAAGAATTACAAGAGCTTATGCATTCTGCAAGCCAAGTTAATAAGCACACCTTGCAATGTGGCTTTGTTGCCTTAGAAGCATCTTGCAGGGCAGCAATCATTGGTTCTGTCTTTAGAAGGCATGCTTGGTTTAAGGAACAGACCTTGCGAAATCAAAATTATTGGACACTGCATTGAACAACGACAATTTGTGTGGCACCAGGCATAAGAGGTCATAAAGATGGAAGAAAAAGCTAAATCTATGCAGACAGTTAAATACTTTTTACAGGTCCAGCCTCTGAAGTTCAGTAGGCATTGCTCCTCCAAGCACTGCTCCTTTCCGGCCCCCTCCAGGCCAGCTCAGCCCAGACCCAGGGGGAAACAACCCCCAGAGAGCAGTCCCAGGGAATGCAGAGATCTAAGCAACGGAGTTCATCCTCTTCAAAAACAGGGAGTGCTAAGCCACCCCCTTATGGTAAGAACTCACAATGATTTCACATCTCCACCCCTTACCTCTTCCCACCTGCCTGTGCCCCTAGGAGGAAAACTCTCCTTCCATGCAAACAGCTGGGCCTCTATGACCAACGACCGATGGGTTCTCAACATAGTGTCCCAGGGATACAAATTTTATTTCCACACACTGCCAACCCCAAAAGGGTTCCCAGATCTTCCTACAAACGAGTGGGCAGAGGCAAAAAAGCTAGTCCATTCCCTGCTCTCCATGAGGGCAATTCAGCATGTTCCTGCAGACCAGATAGGCCAAGGTTTCTATTCCAGATTTTTCCTGGTACCCAGAAAAGAGGGCGCCTGGCACCCAATCCTATCCATTCTAAACACCTTTCTGGTGATAAAATTAAAAATGCTCACCCTCCAGCAGCTTTTTCCTATGCTTTCCAAGGATGCTTGCTTAGCCACCTTAGAACTAAAAGAGGCCTACCTACACATCCCAATCAAGGAATCTTGCAGGAAACATCTACGTTTCAGGGCAGGATCTTTGCACTTTCAGTTCTCTGTGCTTCCCTATGGCTTATCCACTGCTCCCAGAGTTTTCACAAAATGCCTGGCTCCAGCCATTGCTTTTTGCAGACAAAGAAATATTCAAATTTACCCTTACTTAGATGATTGCGTGATTCAGGCAGACAGTCAGGAACAGCTGTTACAGTACCTGACCTTTGTAAAGGACCTACTGACCTCCCTAGGGTATACTGTCAATGGAAAGAAATCAAAACTAGTCCCCACACAAAAAATTGTATTCCTAGAGCAAGCCTCGACACAGCATCCCAAATGCATTCCTTACTCCAGAAAAACAAGCCTACCTGACAGGCTGCTTCTCTCAACTAGCCACCAGAATTCAGTTATCCGCAAGGAAAATCCAGCAAGCTCTAGGGTTCATGGCCTCCTGCATTCTACTCATTCCATATGCCAGACCTCATATGAGGAAACTACACTGGTACCTAAAAAGCCTTTGGTGTCAACACACTCATGACCTGGAAAGTATCACACCAATGATACCCTGTCTAAGGAAAGATTTTCTTTGGTGGGCAGCAGCATGCAACCACAACAAGGGACTTCCCTACTCATAAGCTCATGCTGCCCAGACCCTCACCACAGATGCATCAGACTATGCCTGGGGTGCACACCTGGATGGCAGGTGCATTCAGGGCCACTGGAACGCAAATCAGATATATCTGCACATCAACCAAAAAGAGCTGCTAGCCGTTCAGCATGCCCTAACAGCTTTCAGACCCCCTACTCTCCCCTGGGCCTCTACTGATCAGAACAGATCAACAAGCAGGGAAGGACTCACTCTTATCCCCTCTGTAGGCTTGCCATGACCCTTTGGCAAACAGCCTCAGCCATGCAAATTCACTTGCTAGCACAATTCCCGCCAGGCTCCCTAAACTCTCAGGCAGACATCTTAAGCAAAAACCTGCTAGACCCACACGAGTGGCAGCTAGACCAAAGAACCTTCACCCTTGTAACCCAGAAATGGGGCACCCCAAGGGTGGACCTCTTTGCCTCCCACTAGAATCATCAGCTCAGCAAATTCTGCACCAGGGAACCTCACAGCAAGGCCTGGATAGGGGATGCTCTATCCTTCCAATGAGTAAACCTCTCGTTCTGTGCATTTCCCCCTCTACCACTCATTTCAAGGGTACTCCCAAAATAAGGGAGGAAAAACCGAAAACAATCCTGATTGCCCAGACTGGACATGCCAGCACTGGTACCCACTGCTGTACAGCCTGTCACCCCTGCCACCATGGCACATACCTCAGATCCCAACACTCCTAACCCAGAGGAATGGAAAATTCATGCATCCCCAATTGCAGACCCTCAGTCTGCAGCCTGGCATATTTCCTGACCTCTCCTCAAGCTGCCAGTCTAAGCAAACAAGTTCTAGATGTTATACATGAGGCCGTATGCCCCAGCACTAGAAAGTCTTATGTTGACAAGTGGAAAAGGTTTTGCACCTGGATCCAGGCTAAGGGAGCCGGAACAGCACAGCCCTCCCTACCTCTCATCCTTGATTACCTGGCAGACCTACTGCACAAGGGTCTATCCTTCTCTTCTGTTAAAATTCATGCCTCTGCCATCTCTGCTCATTTCAGCACAGAACCACCTCTTTTCTCGCACCTGTCAAACAGTTCCTAAGAGGGGCAAACAACTTGAGGCCACCCAGAAGAGCTCCTACCCCAGCTTGGGACCTAAACTTTGTGTTGGAAAAGCTCACCCTGCCCCCCTTTGAACCTGTGACTTCAGCAGAGTTAAAATTTCTGTCTTAGAAGACAGCCTTGCTTCTGACCATCACTTCAGCTAGAAGAGTATCAGAGTTACAAGCACTTATGGCTGTAGAGCCATTCATCATTTTCCATGCTGACAGGGTCTCCCTCAAGACTAACCCATCCTTCATGCCAAAAGTGATGTCCTGTGTGGCTCTCAACCAATCTATTCACTTGCCCAGCTTTTTCCCTAACCCAAAAACAAGGGGGAAAGGATTCTGCAGTTTCTAGAGGTGCACAGAAAGCTCAGATTCTACCTAGACAAGACTAAATCTTTTAGAAAAACTGATCAATTGCTAGTCAGCTTCACTGCAGGAGCAGAGGGCAAGGCCATATCCAAACAATTTCCAAATGGATGGCACACTGCATCCATTTCTGCTACAAACAGCACGGAAAACCACCCCCAAGGGGGTCAGGTCACATTCCACCAGAGCAACCTCCACCTCTGCAGCTTTCCTCAGAGGAGTCCCCACTGGGGACATCCTGGGGGCTGCAACATGGACATCTGTTCATACCTTCACCAAGCATTACCACCTGCCTATCTTTTCCAAATCCAGGGCAGGCTTTGCCAGAGCAATCCTGCAGGGCATCCTAGCCAGCCCCCAGTCTTCTTGACTGCCTCCACCCTTTTCTTCAACTTTGGGAATCAACCTAAATGTGATGACTACAACAATGAAACACGAAGAACATAGTACAGTTGTGTACACTTACCATAAATGTAGATATTCGAGTGTTTTCACTGTTGCAGTCCTGGTTTTCCTCCCTCCATCCCACTTGTCTTCTCTCTCTCCTTACAAAGAATTATTGGTATTTACTTTCTACTGGTGGTGTTCTTCCACCATAACCTAGTTCTATATTGGAGGCTACTGACAGGGCAAGAAAAACGGATGTAATGGCGTTGGCTGCCCATTTTTATACCACTGATGACCTGATGTCAGTCCTGGAGCGACCGCAACAGATGCAGATATACTAAGCCTTTGGTATTCGGGCCGACTGAGGGCTACCCTGGCAGGGTTAACCCAAATGTGATGACTGCAACAGTGAATATACTTGAACATCATCATTTATGGTAAGTGTACACAACTGTACTGTCTTGGCATTCTTTCTCAGGCAGACTCTCGCAGCACCCTGAAGGGTTTGCCTGACTGCTTATCTCTGGAGGCAGTCGGGGGACGTCTTTCTCTGCATCCAACAGGAGTCTATCACAGACAATTGTTGAGTGTTGTAGATAATATCCAGAGGATACTCAATCCCCTTTCTTTAAACACCAATCACTCCTATGCACCTCCCAGATGTCACCCAAGCAATGGGAAGAGGAAACAGAGGAAATTTCAAAGCTGCTTGAAAAGCGAGTCATCTTTATAATCATCATCATCTTCTTTCAGCTGTTCCCGTTAGGGGTCGCCACAGCGGATCATCTGTTTCCATTTCTTCCTGTCCTCTGCATATTGCTGTGTCACACCAACCACCTGCATCTCCTCTCTCACCACATCCATAAACCTTATCTTAGGCCTTCCTCTTTTCCTTTTACCTGGTAGCTTCATCCTTGGCATCTTTTTCCCAATATACTCAGCATCCCTCCTCAGCACATTTCCAAACCAATGTAATCAGCTTTATTATATACAAAGATTATTATTTAAGATTACTGACTTTAACTTGTATACAAACTAGCAACTGTATTCATGCATGCTGTTACTGTGACTGCTCTTACAAAATGGCCCTCTGGAGTACACATGTTTGGGATTTTTTTATGTGCACATAAAGTCTTGACACACTTCTTAAAGGTACTGCACACATCACTTACAGTCTGATCTACAGTTACTCTTCCCTTTTTGTATCTCTATAGCAATTTCTTTCTTTCAGTTTTTTTATTGTGATACCTATTGATGCACCTTGTTTCAATATCCTGTCCTTCACTTGAAATAACACCACACACTGGATTGTGTTTCATTTGTTTGTAATACTTCCTCACTTTCACTTTCTTAACTTTTTACAAAATCCTTCCCCTCACCCTTCCTTAGGGGAAACAACCAGAGTTCTAGTACTGCGTTATAGTATTGTCTAGCGCCTTGGCTAACGCCTTCTTGGAGAATGAACAAACATTCACATTAAAACACACACAGGAACATCAGTTAACACAGAAATCCAATTAATCTCTTAGAATATAAACTCATTTAAAGGACACTTTTCAAAGCACACTCATTATTTAAAAGAGTTGTAGAGTATTACATTTTAAGTAAATAGTTTCTTTATGCAGGAAATAGTCCTTTTCTGTCACCAATATTTGACTTCTGTAAAATTGTTGCCTTCAGGAAAGCACCATTACTATCATAGATATAGGTACTAGTATTGGCCTAAGGCCTATGTAAGCCTAGCCAAAAAGGTACCCTGGCTTTCACCACCCAAGAATTTTTTTTTTCCTGTGCCTTTGTCGAGCAGAGCCACAGAAGTGATCCCCAGAGTGAATTTCCTATTTCCCATCCAATCAAGATTTTTCTTGAGTGCTAATGAGAAGCTTTGCTTGATATAGATAGGTAGTTTTTTTTCCAGAGTATGGGAAGTCTCTTTGACAGGACTCTATCCCTCCAGCATGTTCTGTTTGTTGTGGTGACAAGGTTTAGGTCCCTAGAGCATGGAGCTCTGAGGGATTGGGATTTCTTTAAGTGGAGCATGTCCAACAGCTCTGGGTTTGACATAGCTTTGTATGTTAGGCAGAGATCGCCTCTGAGTAGGTGATATGCGATGGAGTAAAGCTGGAGTTTTTTTGAGACTGTCTGCGTAGGGCATCTGTTTGTGGCCGGTAATCCTCTCTGTGGGGTATTTCTGCGGTCTTTCCAGTTGTAGATGTCTTGTGAGGTACATACCAAAAGGGGCATTGAAATCTATAATGGGTCTAATGAGTGATGAATATAGGGGAACAATAACCTCTCTTTTTCCTGGATGAGAAACCTTTTGTGATGGTGTGCCACGTAGAAAAATTTCCTGACTGCTGTGGTGATGTGATTATCAAAGAAGAGACTACTGTCCACCTGTGTCCCAAGGTCTGTTATCACACTTTTGGTGTTAAGTAGATTACCGCCTATGTTGTATTCCATGGGTACAGAGTTTTACCAAAAGAGATGACAATGCACTTTTTGGCATTGAGCTTGAGGCCATGGCTTTGACAACAGGCATCTGTCTCAATGAGGCCCTTTTGTAGGATGTCCACATCGTTAGGAGTTTCGATTATGGTTCCTAGTTTGCAGTCATCTGCGAACTTCATTAGCCAAAGACCATCTGTGTTACCCTGTACTTCAGAGAAGTAGATACCAAACAGGAGAGGACCCAGGACTGAACCCTGTGGTACTCCACTTGTCACTGGCCTGAAGTTGGATTTGGAGTCTGCTACTTTCACAGTGTGGGTTCTGTCAGTGAGCGAGATGGTAACCCATCTTGTGACATAGGGATTTATACCTAGTTCAAGTGAGTTTATCTATAACTCCAGAGTGGGGGATGGTGTCAAAAGCTTTGGCAAGATCTAGATAGGCTGTATGAACCCACCTTACCCTCATCTACGGCTTTGGTGACTTCAAAGAAATTTGTCAGGTTTAGTAGACATGATCTGCCTTTTAAAAACCCGAACAGGGTGGGATCCAGAGTGTGGAGATTACCAGTGTCTTTGTTTTTAAATTTCATGATGATACGTTCCATAGTCTTGCAGACCAGGCTCATCAGGCTATGAGGGGAGGCTATGATTGAACATGGTACTTAGGTGGGGTGCTAGTTCGTTCTGTAGTCAGTGTAGAACACAGGCTGGGATGTTGTCAGGTCCCATGGATGCTGTGTTCTTGGCTTTGTAGAGTGTGGTTTTTACCTGTGCATGCCATGATTACAGGAACATTACATTCTTCCGGTATAGAGATGGCCCGTTTAGGGGGTGAGAGGGGGGTAAAGTTACCACTGAACCTATCTGCCAGGATGTTGGCAATATGAGTTGGTTCTGTATATTTAGTGCCATTGTGCTGTAACTCAGAGCAGATCTTAGTGTTGCTATCGAAATTCTTGACATAGCTATAGAATGCTTTGTGGTTGTCTTTAGAAACGGTGGCAATTTTGTTTTCGTAACTAGCTTTGGCAGATTTTATGAGGAATCTCTGCTTCTTACTGAGGCTGACCAGGGAGTTCCTCCAGTCATGGGATTTTACTCTTTTTTTGCAGCAGTTTTTCTTCTGATGTAGTTTCTTTATGGCGGGGGACCACCATATTGGCTTCCTTTTTATAGAGGATAGCATCTTAGTTCTGTTAGTGCTTATAAAGTGCATTTGTGTAGGATTCAGCAGTCGTACCTCTATTGTCCATCTGGATGGGTGTCGTGAAGTTTGCCACTTTTGTTTTAAGCGTGAAGTTGGCTGTGGATAAATTTTTTACGGTGGTTTCCCTAATGTGGGTGGGGGTGGGATGTGGATGTCTAGGGTGATTAGCTTGTGTTCAGATCTAACCAACGAGGATTTAACCTCTGGTATGGAACACCGGTCGCCCATGTTGGTAATGACCAGGTCTAGGATATTGCAGCCCCTGGTAGGAGTGTGGATAAGTTGATCCAAGGCATTAGAATTTATGAATTCCAGAAAACGTCGAGCAACAGAGTTGGTACAAGAGTAGTTTTCTGTGTTAATGGTGGGGTAGTTGAAATCACCCATTATTAGCGTGTTAGGTTGTACCCTAATATTTTCCAGTGTATGAAGAAATGAGGAGTGGGAATCCTGGGGCATGGTGGGGGGGTCTGTAGCAAGCTACAATTTGGATTGCGGTCTTGCCCAGAGTTAGTTGCACTTGGATAATCTTGGAAGCATTATGCTGAGCAACTAGTCTGGAGGTGTGGATATCCTTAATGAATATGGACACACCTCCACCTTTAGTGTTTTGGTCCAGGTTAGGTGGCTGAAAGGTGTGGTATGAATTATAGCCTGGTAATGCAGGGGTGCTCCCTGGATCCTTGAACCAGGTCTCTGTCACTGCACAGATGTCAATGTTCCCCATTTTAAGGAGTCCCTCGAGTGAATGCATTTTAAGGTTTAGACTTCTAGCCTTGAGTAGCATTGCCCTCAGATTTTTCATACTTGTACCTGTTACGGTGGTGGATTTGTCATTTGAACCTTGCCTAAAAAAAAGGCACTATAGGGGTGGCAAGAGCCTTAGCCAGTGTCTGGAATCCCAAGGGCGACAAGTGCAGGCCATCTCTGGCAAAAACATTGTAGTCTGTCGATCATGTCATCCCAGGCAGACAGATAATGGATCCCCTTAGAATGACACAAGAAGCTTAGCCAATTGTTGAAGTCAATCATTTTGCCCTTGTACTGTGGTATCATTCTGGGTGATGGCAGGATGCTACTCTGGGCAAAGGTCATAACTGCCTGGGCTACAAGATCGGAGAGCTCCATGTCTGTCTTCATGTAGTCCAGCGAAGTACGCCTCTGGTCATTCACAACAACATGGACAATGACAGTCATTTTTGTACTTGTTGTGGAGTGAACTGAGTGCGTGCGTTATGTGGCGGATCCTGGCACCTGACAGGCAGCTGTGACAGTAACTTTCTCCGATTTAGCCTGGTGAGTGGAACATCAGTGTGCCTGACTATAGAGTCACCTATGACTAGAGTGTTGGGTACGTAGTTATGCCTTATGGGCTGTGGTTGGGTGGCACACTGAGCTTGTGGGCTATGTGTCATTTAGGTTGTGTTGGGGGGGTGGACGTTGCTTGCTTTTCAGCTTTGGAGGTCTCTGTTGCTTAGACAGATTCTTATTGAGAGCCTCCATGAATGTAGGTCTGTGTTTTGTGTTTCTTTGTATGTGGTTTGGTGGTGTAGGTTTTGGGGGAGTATGTGATGAGTGTGGTATGGTGCAACTGTTTACCCTGTCCTCGTGACTGTTTAGTCCAGTCTTGGGCGAAGAGAGCTTTGCTTCCAGTTTGGCTATATAAGTGCATCTCTCACAGGTTGTAGTGTTGGATGGTAGGAGGAGAGGGTTGTCTGTGTACATGAGGCAATTGCTGCATTGCCCCAAGATGCCCAGATTGATCAGGTAGACATGAAAAAACACTGGGAGCTGACCCGCAGACATGCCTGGATAGGTGCTTATTTGTTAAGTACTAAAAACTGTTTTCCTCTAGACAAGTGAGGAAAGTTGAGTGGTGTAGTAATATGTAGCTTATTTAGTGCTTACAATGAGTTCTGAACAAGTGCTGAGCTCAAAGAAACAGATACGAGTGCTAAAACTAAAAACTGGCTAGTTTTAAGGGAAATTTTGAAGAGCAGACTTTATGGCACCGGGAATATTTTAACCCTAGCTAAGCGGTGATGCATAGTGTATTTTTTTCCTTTTTAATATAACAGTAGCAAATGAGCAAACTGATTTAAACAAATTACCCAGTTAACCAGTACAAAAGCTCAAAACTGAGCCCTTTTCCAGCAGTCTTCAATCAGACAAGTTCTAACTGCTGCAAGGGAACCTTGTCCAAAAAGATGGCCTGAATTAGTGCTCAAGTTATATAAAGCTAGATTCAGCAGGGCTGAATATAGTCTGTGCTACAGCAAACAAGACTCACCAATTTCAGAAAGAAACAGTTGAAATAAGCAGAAACAATAAGCCTTTAACCAGAAATTACCAGCTCAGAAGGGCAGAATCTAGCCTCTCCTCCCACAAGAGTGCAGACCACAGACCTTCTTAATGTAAAATAACTGGCTTGAAGCCCATGTGCTTAAACCAGAACTAATACATTTAGAATAGCAGACACTGAGCCTTCAGTTAGCAGTTCCCAACTTAGAAGGATGTAAGCTACCTCTCCTGCCACAACAGTGCAGACCACAAACTTTCTTAATGTAAAACAAATGGTGTGAATTCCAAGTGCTTAAACCAACAGGCTTAGAAAAATAGTTACAATTTAATTAGGCTACTACCAAGCAGTAATACATGCAGCAGAATAAATACAATTGAGTACTTTTAAGAGGCAAAAGCAAAAATAAGGTAATAAAGTAGGAAGAAACACAGATACAGTAAAAGCAAATGAATAAAGTGCAATTTTTTTTTGTTAGTAAAGTGCAAGGAGAGAGGAAGTGGGTTGGCCTTTTCATATGTTCTCTCTTAGTAAGTAGAGTGAACACTAGACTGGGAGGGGTGTCCCAGATCAAATTTACAGTATGGGTGGGCAACTGCAAAGCCACCAACTATAACACCACCACAAGAATAGTGTGGGGGAGGAGGGGCAAAAACAGTTTTAGAACAGATGAGAACAGAAAGTAATGCCAGAAAATATGTAAAATAATTCAGTCAGGCAAAAAAATATTTCAGTCAAGCAAAATTAAGTTAAACAATTAGAAAAATAAAATACAGTACTATCTATAAAACTGCAGGTTTGTACTTAACTTCAGCTTCTAATACAGTTGATTAACATTTTTAATATTTCTAATATGTTCCTTGTCTTGCTGTAAATTTTCTTGATGTTTGGCCTATTTAGACCAAGCCACAAGGACATGTCAATGCGTAAATAACATTTTTACTTTCACATGTAAACAATTGCATTACTACACTTTTTTATTAATACTGTCAAAAAAATTCACAATACCAAAACTGCAACAGGAGCCACAGGGTAAGTTCCCCTGAATAAGAGGATACACAGTCTTTTCTTTCTCCCTTTAATTAAAATAATGATGTGAACTAGGAGATCGTTTAAGTTTCTGCCTTGATTGTAAAAAACTGCAAAATATTTAGGAAAAACGTCTCTTAGGCACATTCTCCACAGTATATTTCCAACATTGTATAATAGATTTAATCATATTATCTATAATAATATCATATTCCCTGGTATTTCTTTCACTACCATAACATATATATATATATATATATATATATATATATATATATATATATATATACATGTATGTGTATATATATATATATATATATATATATATATATATATATATGTATATATATATATATGTATATATTATCTCTAACCAACTTTTTACTTTTAATCTCTGTACATTTCTTTACATGTTGATTAACTCTGTTCATATGTAGCACTATAATCATTCTGATGGGATTCAAATAATTCCTGCTTGACTGACTGATCTAAGATGTGAATATCATTTGAAAGATTTACCATCTCTTTTTCATTAAATTTAATGATAGTTTTGATGACGGAAAAAATGCAGTTATCAAAAGCTGCTAATAGCTTCGCTATTATAAACTCTTGTTCTCCTGAAAGGCCGTTGGGAAACTTACAAATTCTGAGACCATTGGAGACCTATTTCCTATATAAACATTCAGTAAGATATAGATTGTCTAACTGCAGTGACTTAAATTTCACCAGTTTTTCCTCGTGCCATTAATTGTTCTTTTAATGTAGCGCTTACTGTTGTTGTAGAAGGAGGCCTGTTAAATCCATTAACAGCATTATTTAGCCAACTCAATGTTTGTATCAAGAGCGAAGGCATTCACAGTGCAGTTGTTATTGCTTCCTGAATTGTTGAATGAGACTCCAGCACGTCAGGCTGTACCATGTCTAATACCAACTAATTCATCAGGGGAAATAAGTTTTTCGTGGAGCTGTGTCAGGCGTAAACTCTCCCTTTCCACTCTAGATCCATGTGGATGCATGGTTGAGGAACTATGCTGTAAATTGTGCTGTAAGTTGGCTACAACAGGTATTAATAGTTGGATAAAGTCAATCAGTTTGCCTGTCAGTTAAGAAAAAAAATGTCCCCGTCATCTACAAACCGAGTGGTAAATTGCTTACTGCATGATAGCAGGAAGGACTAATCCCACTGAAATGTTCCCGCAAAGACATGGGAAACAACCTTTATATATAACAATACTGAGAACCACAGAATGGGGAGCACCTTGAGAAAATGTGTATTTGAATATGTAGTAATACTTCCTTTATATGATTTTAATATTCATTTATTAATGATTGGCATTTGTTAAAGTACATCTTGTGATTTTTTTTGTTATGTAAAGGATTTTCCCTATTTAGTTCACATTCTGTAGAAGTCCTTTTTTTCAATAGGGATGAAAGCGTTTAATGTGTTAAATTTTATTTAATTTTGTATTAAATAAATGATGTCTTTTACCTGGTGTTTGGTTCATTTCATCCTGCTAAGTCTTTGGGTCTACCTTGAGTTCTTTTACAACTTTGTTTTTACAACTTATTTTACAGAAGCTTTTCTTACTAGGCCTCCTTTTAAAAAGGGCAGACTTGTTGCCTAGCTGGACCTTTCCGGTAAAAAGAATACAGTAATGAAATAAGTAAAAGGTTAAATATTTTTTCATCTGAAGACATGGTGCCCATTAGAAAAGATGATTTTCTTACTTCAGCTAAGGAAGTTGTTCTAGTCTGTTAATCTTGGTGCTCAGAAATGCTTTCTTGAAAAAGATGCCAGCAGAGACATTCCTGAAGACATATCAGAGGGTTCTTACATATACATTAACAGGACTCCTTTGTCTGCAGATTCCCAAGCCCAAATCTCTGATTTGAAGGAAACGTGATCCTTACTACCTTCTTTGGATGAATTTTCCTTTTTTGAGGCAATAGCCAGGATGAGAGGTGTGTAGTACTTGTTTTTTCTCCCTGAACTGAGGAGATAGTATATATTACAAGTAAATATGTCTCATTCAACTCCTATTCCTCCTTTAGTGTCAACCTTGGATGATGTATTTAATGCAGTTTGTAAACGTTAAATAAAGAAGAATCGGCATCACATGGCAGTGAAAGTAAAAAAATTTAATAAGGTAAAGACACACAGAAATGTTAAAAGGTTAGTGCTTTCACGCCACAGCTGGACTGTTGTTCAGCCCATCTCTTTACAAAGTGAATAAGCATTTAAGTTAAAAAAAAAAAAAAAAAAAAAAAGATAAATCATGTGTTTTCAAAATTGTTTTAAGGGGACAGTCTCATTGAGACCCAGTCCCTTATCAGCTTGTAATTCCAATATGCACTTGTGCTGTAAGTTTGCAACATTCACTAGGGTTTTTTTAAATCACCTCTACAATTCTTTTTATACAACTGCAGTACCAAAAAATCAAAAGTATGACTGTCATCCATTTCATAAACCCATTTGTAAAGTGCATTTTTATGATCTCTTCTCCTAATATCATATAAATGCTCTCTGACGTGATCAACTTTCTACTTGTCATACCTTCATAAAAACATTTATAGATCTTACATGATGATAGATATGCAAGATCAGTACTCTTACAATCTGCATAAAAAAATAATGTGTCTGTTCTGTAGTGGGATGAGCAAAAGATGAAACACTACTAATATATTAACAAAAGTTGCAGGCTCTGCACATAAAAGTACCACATCTATCTCATACTAAAATGAATTGTAGATGTACTAGTTCAGGATGAGTTTGCTCCATCTTAACTTTTGGGCCAGGATGTCCTGAATCTTTATTTTATTTATCTCTTGTTGACCAGTTAATTTACACTAGCAGTTAATTACAGTAACAGCCTCTTTTTAGGGGAGACCTCAGGTGGTGTTTGTACTTGTATGCGTGCTGATTTTCCCTCCACAAGGCTGTCCAGTAAGCAGCCAGAGTGAAGGTATGGGAGGGATCCAGATCTTTGGAAAGTGGCTAGTTGTGTCCTGGACATGACACAAATCATATAGCCGAACGTCTTCTGCAGCAGTCAGGAAGTCGAAAATACTGTTATGGGTAAGTGCAACTTAAACAACTGTAATCTCTAGGATCAGACTTTTCTAATAGAACATTTTGCATTGTATTAGCAAAATGCATTTTTATAGCATGCCCAGTAATGTCTGTTCTGAACATGATTTTTTCATTTTTTCATGACATTGTGTCCCAGGAAAAAAAAAACATTCATTATAAGGGTACTCTGTCTGTCTTTTAAGTTAAAGAAAGTTTTACAGTAAAGAAATGAATTCCAAAGCAAATCTTATTTCCCCTGATGAATGAGTGTTTCCCAAGTTGTATTACAGATTTCACTTTAGAGACCAAAAGTGATAAGAGGTGAAATCATTTTGTCAAAAACTGTATTTCTGTCTGTGTGTCTGTCTTGTTTGCCATACTCTGCCTGAAATGCATGTGGGTTCATTAGCTACTCTTTGTCACCTGAGAAGGAAGGTATACAGATTGCAGTGCAAATTTGTCTTGTGCCATAATAGACCTTTTGATTGCTAAGAAGAGATCTAATGTACTGTATGCCTGAGTTTGTTGTTTTGTACAAGTCTAAGAATCAGATATGCCTTTCTTTGTTGAGTAAGTACCTGCTGATGGCATATAACTAGATGTGTTTTCTTCACGGTTGTATATTTTCTTTCAGATGATTGATGGGTACTATGAGAAAATTGCTGATCCTGAGTCAAATGGAGCTGCATTTTTGGCTGTGTGTAGGGGTAAGGTATGTGGCTAGAGTATCATCCATGTTTGCATATGTGCATTTTAATACTGGAGTGTAAATAATTCCACTTTGTAATGCATATGTCTGCATTTTAGTAATTGGGCCAAAGCAAAGTTTGTCTAAGTGCTATCAATTACAGCAGGCTGCCACTGACTAATGTCATGTCATATATATATATATATATATATATATATATATATATATATATATATATATATATATATATATATTTAACCCATTGTGTTTTGTAAATGAAATGAGAGCACTTTTTTCACAAAACAGCAGAAAGCTATCATTCACATAAAGACACTTCATATACATAAAGGGTATCGATACCCATATTAACACCACACCTGTGAACCTAAAGGCATAAAACCTTGCTGTGCTGAGGTACCCCAAACCACATAAACATCATAGGCTCATCACTGTAGATGCATGCACAGCAGCCAAACTTCAACAACACACCAGTTCCATACCCTTCATGCTACAAAAACAGTCAGCTCACCCTAGTAATGCACTTCTTATAGATGACTTCATTGTTCAGCAAAACAGTGCACCACTCACTAGCCTGAGCCAAGACAGAGCAGTAGACAGCTGCCTCTCAGAACCACGAAATCTGTAAGTTCACCATGACATGCCTTGTCCATGTGGGAGTAAAATAAGTGGTCCTGTTAAACCACCAGCTGCCCCTGGAAGCTGAGCCATGAATGGACGAATAAGTTAGCACCAAGATCCTGATAAGAATTTTTTTAAACACATTTATTGAATTATCACTTATGACATTGGTAAGCTTAAATTTATATAAAAATAAGCAAATCATATTAGCAGAGTCACATTTACAAACATTATAGGATATATAACAATATATGTGATGTATAATTTAAGCAACATTACATAAATTATTCAGTTTCTGCTATCTGTTAAACCTCATTCCTCCTCCAAAACATTTTTCTGAATGTATTGTTCCTAATGTTTCCATGTTTTGCTATGCAATTTACTCCTACATGTTTCTAAAGATCATACTACTTGTTAAGCTCTTGAAAATATTTTTTTAGCAAATTGATAACCAGTGCAGACTGCACAGGGCAGGTGTAATATATTTGTAAATTGAAATACAGGTCAGTAATGTAGCTGCAGAGCTTTAGAACACTTGTTGACAAGTTAATTTTGTATCCTGAAGTCCCAGTAGTCCAGGTAGTATCAGTCTAGTGCATATACAACTGCCAAAGGATCAGCTTGAGGAAAGAGGTGCTTCATCCTGGAGATATTTTGCTAATGAAAGCAGGAAGATTTTGCTTTGACAGACACTTGGTCTTGGAGTGTCTCCCAACAGTCCAGGATCATGCCTAATTTGTGCATGTTATCTACAAACTCAAGCTGATTTTTAACCTTTATAGTTGGGAAGGGAGCACATGATTCTCAAGAAACAGTAACTGTCGTGGCCTTTGTATTGGAGGTAATGAGCTTCAGCCAATTGCAAATAAGCCAAGAGTGAATAGTTTTATTGATAAGAAAACACACTTGCCTGATCTTTCTGTGAAAAGGAGCGACACCTCTTTCTGATAAGATCTTCCACAAGTGGCATGTATACTGTGAACAGAGGAGGTCTTCAGCTGAAACCCTGTGGTACTCTGCAGTCAAGATGGTTGGAAGAGGAGGTGATAATGAGTGAACATTATGAATATGTTCAGAGAGGTAGGAGATAAACCACTGGAATACTATAATGGAGAGACCAAGGTCTGTTTATGCATGCTCAATCAAAATGCTATGGACAGTGGTTGTATATGCAACTGAAAAATCCAGGATGAATATTACTGAGTAGCATTGCTGCTCTGAAGCTATTTGGAGGCCATTAACTACTCCAATAAGAGCAGTCCCAGAACTCTGGCAAGTATGAAACTCAGAATGAAAAGGCTGTATGAACCCATTGGCTGTAAGGTAAATCTTAAGTAGAATGTAAATAACTTTCTCAGTAGTCTTACACAAGAGTGGAAGATTAGAGATAATGTGGTAGCTGTCAAAGATGTTAGGATCCAAATATAATTTCTTGATGAAATTCCCTTTTTTCCATTTTCTACGTGGGGTCAAGGTCTCGTGTTAAGTTTCTCCATCTCTCTTGATTCATTGCCACACTCTTGCCTTTTTTGACACTCATGCTTGACTGCCGCAATCTTCTCACAACTGAGACATGAGTGTGGCATTGAACTAAGAGACATGGTGGCAGTTAATACGATGCCCAGACCCCATGTAGAAAATGGGAATTATCTGTACTAGAACGTACAGGTGTATAACTAAACTTACCATAAAAGTAGATGTTCTAACAGATCACTATTGTAGTTGTGTTAAGTTATAACTTTAACCCTAATTAATTAATCATCTTCATTGACCCCCTTCTCCCCATTTTTTACATGATGTTGCATCATCTGCTGCCATTACTCTCAATTCAGTAACAGTCTTCTACCTTCTTCATCCATCATGCCTTACTTTCACAAGTCTTCTCTTTCACAGTATATCCATCTCTTTACTGGACCCCCTTGTTTTCACTTGACTTCTTCCTGGCTGACCCAAGTCATCTTCACCAAATTGTCTTCTGCTTATTTACACATGTGCATGGAACACCACAATCTGTTCTCTTTGACCTTCTCTGCAGTTTAAGCTACTTGAGCTTTTGTTCTGATTTCCTCATCTTCTGTCCCACAGTGTGCATCCTACCACCTGTCTCGCACACTTCATCTCCATCACCTCTAGTTTACTCAACTGCTGTACGTTCACTGTCCATGTTTCTGTGTCATACAGTAGTACTGGTCACACAACTGTTTTGGACACCTTACTTTTCAGCTTCTTTGACATTTCTGTCATACACTACCCTTGACATACTGTGACATTTGGCTGCAGGCTCTAATTCTAGCTGTGACCTCCATTCAGGCTTCCCTTCTACTTAACCACCCCTCCCAGATACTTGCAGCTGTTAATTTGTTCCACTGTTTTCCCTTTTATCTCATTTCTCAGCTTCTTCTGACTTCCTCCATTTGGTACCATTAGAACTGTCTTATCTGTACTCTGTTTTATCCTATGTGCCTCAGTTTTGTATTCCATTCCCCTTTCCTTTGCTGAAAATCTTATTCAGAGTTTACATGTAATACCACTTTGCCTGCATACAGCAACTTTGTTGACCTTTCCCTTCTGACCTGTTTGCTAATGTAGTATATTACTAGTGGGCTCAGAGATGAACGCTGATGCACGCCCACTTTAACATGGGAACACCTCTTAGAGGATGAACACTTTTCGTACATGAGTTATTGGGTCCTTGCATGTAGCCTGCACTAATTTTACCAATGCCTCTTGGACTTTGAACCTTTGTAGGACTGCCAAAATCAGCTTTCTTGGGATCTTGTCATGTTTTTTTCCAACGTCGGAATGTCCTGTTGGACTCTTTCCTCCCCTTTAGCTTCTTATTAACGATGTGTCTCACTGAAAATATCAAGCCGGTTGGGCTGCATCTTGATTTGAATCAGTAGTGTTCATCAACCATCTTGCATTCTACTACTCTATTTATCCGTCACCCTCTCTAGAACTTTCTTGCAAAGTGACAGGAATTTGATACCTCTGTGCTTTCCACAGTTGTGAACGTTTCCTTTGTTGTTAGATACTGGCATTAGTATCCTTATTCTCCAGACATCTGGAATATGCCTTTTTCTCCCACAATTCTGTAAGTACCTTCAATATCTCCCCTAACTCACCTAATATTTTAATCATATCTACTGTGACCTCATCTGAGCCTGCCTCTTTCCTCGACTTCATTTTCCTTAGCGCTGTTTGTACTACTTCTTGGATGGGCTACTCTTCTTCTTTCGTTACCGGCTATATGGGAGTACAGCTTCTGTGTTTTTCTTTTTTTTTTTTTTCATTCAGAAGCTGTCAAAGATACTCCTTCCAGCTGTATTTGATGCTCTACTGACTGGTGAGCAGGTTGTTGCTGACATCACTTAAGAAGGGTGTCTGTTGACTGTCTTGTTTATCTTTCTTTGCCTTGCAACCCAATAAAGTTTCTTTGTGCCATCTGCTGAGACACTTTCTAGAAGTTGGTTGAGTGCCTCTGATGCTTTGTTCTTCCCTATTGCAACTGGTCTGTTAGCCTCTTCGTTAGCCAGTCAGTATTCCTTCTAAACCAGCTTCACAAAGCTCTGCCTCCCTCCCACACCTGCACTCTGATTGCTGATTGGATAGCCCCTTGGAAGAAAATCAACCTTCAGAATATAGGCAACTTCAGGACTTTCCTGCCCATACAGGGAGAGAGAGAGTTTACTTAGTCTGAATCTCTAAAAGGTATAGACACTAACCAGTAACTTTATATCCCAAAAAGTATATACAAAAGTTGAGGGATTGAGGGTAGGTGAGGCTACTGCATCAGTGAGGAATTTTGAACACCTGTTGTTATGGTAAGTGCAGCTTACACAATTGTGCTATATTCATCATTCTCACTGCTGCAGAGGCCTGGAGAATGCTCCTAGCAAAAGACAGTCATGGACATGGAAAAGGAAACCATTTTGTAATATTTTGTGAAATACGTACAGAGGACAGTGTAGCTGCCTCTGGAATGCTTTGAGTCCACCCCTTTTCAGTATGCCATCGTAGAAGAAGAGCTAATGGAATATGCCTTAATATTGCCTGGAATAGATTTGCTATGGAGGGAGTAACATAAAGCAAAACCAGAGGATGCCTGTCTTGAAATAGTCTGACATGGGTTGTGTTTTTTGTCCCACTATAAGAAATAGCTGATCTCCTTTTCTAACCGACTTAATTCTGTCAAGGTAGTACCTGAGCTGCCTATCCATCCCCAGAGTATCTCGGATCCTTTTTCCATGGTTCTGCAGATCTGGATAAAACACAGGGACACTGATGACTTGATTCAAAGCAACTTTGAGAATAAATGAAGGGATCTGAAGTAGTTAACTTCATTTGATCATCAACCTGTGGATATCTGATCCTACCTGGATCCTAGCCGGCAGCTTTCCAAGCTAGAGATCTGAGCTCCAAGCTCCTCCCCCTTACCCATAATACCCTGCTACCTCCTTCCAATCCCCAAATCTCATTTTCCGCGGCTTTGTCAAGCACGAGTTTCTCGAGCTCCTAGAATTTAGGCGATTTGTAAGTAGATTTTTTGTCAAAATCTTTCTTAGTTTTTGTGTGTGTGGATAGTTTCATTTCTTAGTTTAAACCCTTGTGATTTACCGTTCCGTCGTACTTTAAAAGCCTAGTAGACCCCCCACTTTTCCCTTAGGTGTTTGTGTGGGCGCGTGTGTGTTTTTTGTTTAGAAATCATGGCCGAGGCCCCAAAGGCCATCTTTTCTAAGTGCACTGAGTGCGGCCATAAGCTTTCACCAGCGGATGGCCACACTCAGTGTGTCCTCTACCTGGGGGTACCACATTTGACATCGGGCTGCCAAATTTGCGCAGCCTTTAACCCCCGGGCCCTGAGGGATAGGAGGAATAAACTGATTCTGGCAGGTCTCCTACCCGCGGAGTCGGCTTCTTCCTCCTCTCCCTCGGTAGCTACAGCTGCTCAGCCTGCTGTCCCCTCTCCCCTGGCTGTGACTCTACCTCCCACTTCTTCCCAGGGAGAGATGGACTCTAAAAAAAGAAGAGAGAGAGAGGAGGGTGAGAGAGAGGCACAGAAGCCACAAGCGGCGGGCCGACTCAGCCCCCTCGGGCCCCGCCTGCCAAGCTGCTCTCCTCACCCAGAATGTCTCATGGCCTTCCTCGACTCCGTTCTCCATGCTTCTTACTGGAGCCAGAGGAGGAGGCCTGACCATCTTCAAGGTCGTCACAGCGGCCCTCCCGGCCAGCTTCGGCGGCCTCCTCTAGGTCGACCCATAGTCTCTCTGACGCTGATATGGACCGGATGATGCGTTGTTTTCTCCAAACCCAACTGCAGATGGGAGTGCAGCTGCCTCCTCCCCCTCCGGGGGGGAGTTCAGCCCCACTTTTTGCCCCAATAGCTCCTCCAATCCACTATGCAGTTTTGGAGCCGAGGAGTCTCTGAATCAGGGAGTTGGCGCCGATGGTTATTGCTACCTCGACGCCGGCCATGCCCTCGAGTTTGTCAGATCCCTTTTTTGATCTGAGCTCTTGGGGCCGAGAGCCATGCGTCGGAGCCGAGGGGGCCAGTGTGTCTTCGGTTCCGTTTCAGTTGGAGCACACTTCCCTCTCTGGTCTGAGCGCTTCGGCTCCGACGCCGATCCCCGCACCGGATCCGAGGGTGTTAACCACGGAGCCCAGAGAGATTGGTTCACCCTCGACTTTCATCGTGGTGGAGAGGGTCCTCTTGAGAAGTTCGAGACCCCCTGCTCTTTCTTCGGATTCCGCCCCCACTCCCTTGCAGCTGGGCTTGTCTTCCATCATCCAGTCCCAGGGACAGCCTGCGTTGACGCCCCAGCCCGTTCCACTGGCGGAACACGACCCTGTTGGTGAGCCCTCCTCGGACAGTCCCACCCCGAGGAGGCCCCTCACAAACGTAAGTGTAAGAGGAAGCACTTGGACTCCCTGAGTCCCTCATGGAGGACACCGATTTGTTGGAAGGGGACGGTTCCCCAGGTCACCCCCTGAGGACGTCTCCATAGGAGACATTATGGAAATGCTTCGCTTAAAGGGGGGGTGGTCAGCCCAAAAACCTTCCTCAGACGAGTAGGTGTTCCTGGAGGCGTTCGACGCAGGCCCGTCTACCTCCTCAGACGAGTAGATGTTCCTGGAGGCGTTCGACGCAGGCCCGTCTACCTCTTGGGTGTCCCTTCCGGCCAACCCCCTGGTTGACCTCATCACTACCAGGGCGTGGAAGGAACCGGACACTATAGCACCAATCCTCAGGAGGCCAGATAGGATTCTTAGTCCCCCTGTGGATAGGACGGCTTGGAGTAAGGGTTCCCCGGTAGATGCCATAGTGGTGGCGGCAGCCACCAAGAAGGAACTTGCCCAGGATAGTTCCTCGATCCATCCCCCCTGATAAGGAGTCTTGGATGATGGATTGTATCGGGAAGCGGATATTTGCTTCAGCTACCTTTTCCATATGGGCACTAAATTATTTGGCCCATGTAATTAGACTTCAGTGGTATCTGGTGAAAGAATATGCTGAGTGTCCCCCTGAGTCCATGTCGACCGAGGACAAACAGACTTTCTCGGCTCGCATGGCCACTCTGAAATCTGTTTCAAACATGTCTATGCAGCTACTTTCCCATGCCACGGAGGGGGCCGCTAGAGCCAGTGGGTCCGGTATCATCTTAAGGCGTCACGCCTGGCTCCGGCTTTGTGACTTTGCGGAACCTTTCAAGGCATCCTTCGCGAATGCACCCTTTGGTTCTACCCTGTTTGGGAAGACCATCCGTGACACATTAGTTCAGAGCGAGAAAGATGGGAAGACGCTGTCTGCCGTCAGAGTCCGCTTCTCAGCTCCTCAAAGGTCCTTTTCCAGGGACCAGGGAGGACAAAAAAGATGTGGTTCCGGAAGTCTCAGCAGTCCTGTTACGCTCCGGGCCGTTCGTCCTTCAGAGACAGAGGGGGACAAGGTGGACACCAGCCCAGAGACAGAGGGGGGCTGAAAAATCTTAGGTCGCGGGAACCTTTTTCTGATCGACCCACGCAGCAGCCCTGAGTGTTTGCCCGACTGCTATTCTCTGGAGGCAGTCGGGGGGTGTTTTTCATAGCACTTGGCCCAATGGGAGTCCATCACAACAGATTGCCTGGTGCTTCGAATAATATCCAGAGGTTACTCAATCCCTTTCATAAACCTCTCTCCTCAGTCAAGGCGCCTCCCCGATGTACCACCTAGTCAGAGGGAGGCTGCAGCTCTAGAGGTAAAAAAGCTGCTAGAAAAAAGAGCCATCCAGCACATCCCCCCAGGCCAATCTGGGTTAGGCAATTACTCCAGGTTCTTTTTGGTGCCAAAGAAGACGGAGGACTTAAGGCCGATCCTCAACCTTTCAACAATGAACCTCTTCATTGCCAAGGAGAAATTCCGGATGGTCACGCTTCAATCCATTCTGCCCGAGAATGACTGGATGTGCTCCATAAACCTTAACGATGCGTACTATCACATTCTCATGGACAGGCGATCCAGGAGGTTCCTCCGCTTTCGGCTAGGGGCCAGTCATTAGCATTTCAGGGTCCTACCCTTCGGCCTCACCACAGCCCCCAGGGTGTTCACCAAGGTCATGGCAGTTGTAGTGGCCCACCTGAGACTTCAGGGAATACAGGTTTTTTCCTTACCTAGACAACTGGCTCCTTACCGCCTTCCACCAGGCATCTACTCTGCTTAGCCAGGGATTGCTTCCTACTTCTAGCATCCCAATTGGGGATCACCATAAACTTCAAGAAGTCATCCCTTCAACCAGTTCAAGTCTTGGAGTTCATAGGGGTCAGAATAGACATGCTTGAAATCAAGGCCTTCTTGACATCAAACAGACTTCGCAGTTTGACCTTACACATTTTAGCCCTTCTTCAGTCACCTGCCCTGTCAGCAGAGTTAGTCCTGAGAGCTTTAGGGTCCATGGTAGCAGCAATCAATCTCGCGCCCTTAGCTCGCTTCCATGTGAGGGTTCTCCAGTGGACTTTGTAGGTTCAGTGGTCCATCCTTCACCACCCGTTGGACTTACAGATTCCTCTCAGCAGAGTTTGCAGAAATTCCCTCATGTGGTGGCTCCAATCTGGAGAGCTTCAGGAAGGACGACCGTTTGTTATGCCGCAAACCCAAGCCACGGTGGCCATGGACGCTTCTCGCCTTGGGTGGAGGAGGCATTACGTGGGAAGAACCATCCAAGGTACGTGGACTCAGAGACCATTCTGCATATCAGTGTTCTGGAGATGAGGGCGGTGCTTCTAGCGTTGCAAGCCCTTCATGCCTTTCTCCCTCCAGGGACTTGCAATTCAGTCAGACAACATGTCAGTGGTCTGGTACATCAACAAACGGGGGGGGGGAGGGTCTTACCCTCTTTGCCGAGAGGCCATGAGAGTTTGGGATTGGGCGATATCCACTAACCGTTTTCTGTTAGCAATGCACATTCTGGGTTGGTCCAACATTCTAGCAGACAAACTGAGTCGAACTATCCTCTTGCCTTACGAGTGGTCTCTGAATCCCTTAGTAGCGAAACAGATCATGTTAAGTTGTCTATCTCGCCTTCTTTCTTGCTGGTTAGGTTCGGAGCCCATCCTCTGCTCCGAATCGGCCATCTTCAAAAGCTTGAGAGCTGTTTACTGGCTCGAGGCCACCCTATATCTCATGACACCTGGCACTAGTTACCCAGATCTCGTTTGCCGCTTCAGCTGTGAGGTTGTCTTACTGGCTCAGGTCGTATTTTTTCATTATATTATCTGTATTTTTGATAAAAACTTTAGGGGTTTTAGTGTAGATTGCTTGTTGTAGTTTCAGCTTTTATTAGTATATCTTCGTTGTATCTATATTTTCTTCCCTGTATCCTCCCACTTCTCTTCAAGAAACTCATTTTAGTTAGAGAGTTTTCCCCTCCCCCCCCTCACTTTCTTCTCTTAGGTAGCCATTTAAATTAGAGGCTAACCTTTTTCTCTTTAAAAAAAAAAAAATAGTATAGATTTAATTGGTGTTGGTAGCATAGAATATTGTTTGTGTTTCTTTGCTGTTTTTTGGGTGTAGTAACTTTGTGTGTGTGATAGTTATTACCTGTTATTTGTAGTGTATTGTTCTTGGTGTTCCTTTTTTTCAGGGATGTCCAAGGATACCAAGGTGTCCGGATTCAGGAAGTGTGACTTATGCTGTCAGAAGATGTCTCTGACAGATGGTCACACTTCTTGTGTCTATTGTCTGGGCGCCGTGCACCTGCAGGACTCTTGTTCGGTTTTCCATGCTTTCAGCCAAAGAGTCCTGTAGGAGTGTAAAAATAAGTTAATCCTACGGGGTTTACTTAAGCCCCAGGATTCACCGGCTGAGGCTCAGCCCGTGAAGTCCTTTAAGCCACCTAAATCTTCGGCTCCCAGTTCGGAGCCATCGTTGGGTGAAGCTATTCCTTCTGCCTCTGTTACAGCCGGAACTGATGATGTCCTTCAAGAATGCAACTGCTGTCCTGACATATGGGTTGTCCTGCCTCAGGCAGCCCTTCGTTCAGCCAGATTCCAAAGTCTCGGTCCGGCGTCGGCCTATGTCATCTCCTCCCCGACGTCAGAGCGGCTGGAGTATAAAGGCATCAGCCAACGCCATCTTCTTCAGTCTTTCTTGCCGCGCGGTACCCGAAGCAGAAGCAGTTCGCAAGTGCCGGTCGGTCAGCTCCTGTGTTTTCAGTTACCGAAGTCATCTAAAAGCGAAGTACCCCGTTGGGGAACATTTTTTCTTGCCTCAGCCGATGTCAGAACAAATTGAGAAAGTTAATAATTGTTTGTCTTGTGGTAAACAAATACCTCATAAGGACTTCCATTCTTACTGCCTCCCTTGCCTGGGCCCAGACCACGATGTCTCGGCCTGCGCTGCCTGTGCTTGCTTTAATAAGCGCACTCTCAGGCGCCGGGCAGAGTTTGCCGAAGACATTTTTGGCGAATCCTTCGCTTACAACATGCCGTCGGAACAACCGACAGCACAACCTACCAAAAAACGAAAGGACCGGGACCGACATCCTCGGCTCGCGTCTTCCACCAATTTAACGCCTAAGCCCTCCGCGAGTGCTTCGGTCCCTTCGGAAGCGGTAATACAACCGCTCCAGGCCGACGACACCGCGTTAACTCACCCCTCGGTCTCGGAGACTACACCGGTGCCGGTTGTTGTTTTTCCTCCGGAAACCGAAGTTCTGGATCTACCCGACACCATTCCCGTGGACAAAGTTACCCCTGCACGTGGGGCAGCTAGGCCTCCTGTTTCCATGTCAATCAAGGCCTTTGCACGTGCTAAGGCCGCCAGCCTGGCCAAGGCCCATCCTAAACCTACTTCTCAGGCCCCTTCCTCTGACAGACAAATTATGTCTCTGGCTGCAGATCTAATCTCTCTCATCAGGGGGTCTCAGCCTCACCCAGACAGAGGTTCTCAGCCGCCTGCAGAAAAAAGGCCTAGGACTGAGCAGACATCCTCTCTTCAGGGGATTCAGAGCTTTCAGATACCCAAGAAGAATCCTTCCAGGCCTATGAGGACTCTGATGCTGAGGAATCTATTCCCTCTGCCTCTCCTCCAGAGGATTTTTCTTTCGGTGAAGTCCTCCACTCCATGAGGGAACTTTTTAAGTGGCAGGGTCAGGAATTTTCTGATTCTAGGAAACGGCTACGTACCTTCCTTAAGTTACCCCAGCACAGACCTTTAGCTATCCCTCCAGTTTTGGATGTCCTGGATGATGTTTTCTCCGACTCCAGTGCTTCCCCTGATTCTCTCCCTCCTGCTGCTGTCAAGCCAGACAGATATTACAGGGTCCCTGACACTCACAAGCATCTCTTTAAGGCCCACTCTGTGGATCTAGAAACTATTTCACAGGGCCCCAAAGGAGTGGCTACCTCTTCAGCCAAGAATCCACTGCCAGCTGACAGGGAAGCAAGGTCCCTGGAGAGATGGGGTAAAAAAGTTTATACCTCTTCCACCCTTGCCTTGAGGTCACTTAACTGCCTTTTTCATATGTTTCAGTACCAGGATTATTTACTGGATGAGTTGCAGAAAAAGATAGCCTCTCCTGAGCCTATAGATAGAAAGGCATTGCAGGATTTGGTTCATAATACCCAGCAGGTTAGTAATCATTTTCTACAGTGTGGTTATGATGTACTGGAGGCTTCATGTAGGGCAGCTATGACAGGGGCTGTTATCCGTAGGCATGCTTGGTTGAAAGAACAGCCACTGCCAGATCATGTTAAAGTAAAGCTCCTGGACGCACCTCTGGATAAACAGAAGCTTTTTGGTACTAATGCTCAGGATGTGTTGAAATCTATTGAGGAGAAGGCAAAATCAGTTCAGACAGTAAAGGATTTCCTCCAGGTTCAGCCACCAAGGTTCAGCAGGAATTGGCCTTCAAAGAATTGGTCCTTTCCAGACTCTGACAAGTTTCAAAGGGGAAAGAACAGGCGTGCACGAGGTAGAGGGCAATACCGAGGCTTCTACAGGGGACGCCAGTGGCAACCACAAAATCAGAGAAGTGGCACAGGTAGTTCACCTGCACCACAGGGACAATCACAATGACTTATCTTTCACTCCGCCTACCAAGGCTCAAAGAGAAGCACCTCTAGGCGGAAAATTATCTCTATTCTCAAAAAATTGGCATATTATAACAAAGGACAATTGGATTCTGGACATAATAGACAGAGGTTACAGGTTCCACTTCCATACCTTACCAACAGGACAAGGCATTCCAAACCTGTCACAAAATCAAAGGGCAGAGGCACTCGTAGAAGTCTCAAAGCTGTTACAAATAAAAGCAATAGAGAAGGTTCCTCCTCAGGAACAAGGCCAGGGATTTTATTCAAGACTGTTCCTTGTTCCAAGAAAAGAAAAACAATGGAGGTCTATATTGGAATTGTCCGTTCTAAACACTTTTCTCATGGTGCCAAAATTCAAGATGCTGACGTTACAGCAACGTCTTCCCATGCTGGGCAAGGGGTCTTGGCTGGTTACTCTGGACCTCAAGGAGGCATACCTGCATGTCCCTATCAGACACAGTTGCAGAAGATACCTCAGATTTCTTGCAGGAACAGAGCACTATCAATTCTCAGCATTGCCGTTTGGCTTATCTACTGCACCCAGAGTATTCACGAAATGCCTGGCATCAGTAGTGGCACATTGCAGACTCCAGGGGATTCAAATATACCCTTACCTGGACGACTGCCTAATACAAGCGGACAGCAAACAGACCTTGATAAAACACTTGGATTACGTCATTCAATTGCTGCAGGCCTTGGGATACACGGTCAACATTCAAAAATCAAGACTACTGCCATCCCAAGAGATTATTTTTCTAGGAGCAAAACTGGACACACAGCTACAAATGGCTTTCCTCACAGAGGAGAAACAAGAGCATTTAACTGCTTACTTCAAAGGCCTAGCAAAATTAACCTACCTGACCGCAAGGAAGACTCTGCAGGCCCTGGGGTTCATGGCATCTTGCATTCTTCTAATCCCTCTGGCAAGACCTACACATGAGAAAGCTGCAATGGTACCTAAAAAGCTTGTGGTCGCAACACAGCCACAACCTAGAAGACATAATACCACTCATACCATGCCTGTAAAGGGAATTTTTGTGGTGGGCTCAAGCAAGTCACTTAAACGAAGGCATGCTTTTCAACAAACCTCCAACAAGTCAAACTATTACAACAGACGCCTCAGACCATGGATGGGGGGCGCACATGGACGGCAGATGCATTCAAGGGCAATGGACTCCCATGGAGCTGCATCAGCACATAAATCAAAAAGAGATGTTGGCAGTGATACATGCAATAGAAGCCTTTGGAAAATCTCTTCAGCAAGGTCATCTGCTAATAAGGACAGACAACACCACTGTCATGTGGTACATAAACAAACAAGGGGGCACTCATTCCTACCCCCTCTGCAGACTAACAATGATTCTTTGGGAAAAGTCCCTGAAACTGAACATCTACTTGCAATCCCAGTTTGTTCCGGGCAAGGACAATGTTCTGGCAGACAGGTTGAGCAGAAATTTCTTGGATCCACATGAATGGATGCTGCACCCACGCATTTTCTCACAAATAACATCTGCATGGGGAAGACCAGACATAGACCTCTTTGCATCTCATCTCAATCATCACCTGGAAAGGTTCTGCACAAGGATACACCATCCTCTAGCTTGGAGAATGGATGCTCTTTCCTTCAGCTGGAATGCTCTAACAATTTATGCATTCCCTCCTCTACCTTTGCTCACCAAGGTGTTACTGAAGATCAAGGCAGAACAACCAAGAGGAATCTTGATAGCTCCAGACTGGCCAAGGCAACACTGGTATCCACTACTACTGAGCATAACTCACACCAAACCGTGGCCCCTGCCTCAATGGCCTCTGCTTCTGACTCAGCACAGTTACAAGACTGTTCATCAGAACCTGCAAACCTTAAAGTTGACAGCTTGGAGAGTTCCATGACTCAGACCCATGACTCCCTCTCCGAAAAAGTTCAGAAAATTTTGCTGGAGGCACGCAGACCTTCCACCAGAAAAACCTATTCGGCCAAATGGAAGAGATTCACCATCTGGAATGTCAACAAGGGCCAGGATGCATCACTGATGAACATACCTCAGATATTAGAATACTTGGGAGAAATGTTTCGCAGTGGCCTCATACTCTTCCATCAAAATCCACGCTTCAGCTATCTCAGCACATTACAACTGTGATCCACCTGTGTTTTCGCATCCCTTGCTAAGACAGCTTCTAAGAGGCATAAAGAATATCAAACCTCCAAGGAAGCTACCAATTCCTGCATGGGACCTCAATTACGTCTTGGAAAAATTAACTCTTCCTCCTTTTGAACCAGCAGCATCTTCAGAAATGCAATTTCTCTCTTGGAAAACGGTTTTCCTGTTGGCAGTCACCTCAGCAAGAAGAGTCTCGGAGATACAGGCCCTCATGGCAGTTCCTCCTTTTCTCATTTTTCATCAGGACAGAGTTTCCCTTAGAACCAATCCTTCATTCATGCCTAAGGTGATATCCATAGTGCCTCTAAACCAAGCAATTCACCTGCCTACTTTCTTTCCTAACCCTCAAAATAAAGGGGAAAAGCTGCTGCATACTTTAGACATTCACAGACAACTACGCTACTACTTGGACAGAACAAAGTCCACCAGGAAGTCTGACCAACTGTTTGTAGCCTATGCTGCTGGAGTGCAAGGAAAAGCAGTCACCAAACAAACTATCTCAAAATGGATTGGACACTGCATCAGATTCTGTTATTCTTTTCATGGAAAAAGTGTGCCAGCTAATATTAGACCACACTCCACCAGAGCTATGGCCACATCCACAGCTTTTCTAAGAGGAGTGGCTACAAAAGATATTCTAGAGGCTGCTACATGGAGCTCCGTGCATACATTTACCAAACACTACAACCTGCCATTATACTCCAGATCCCGAGCAGGCTTTGCTTCGGCAGTCCTGCAGGGCCTTCTAGCTACACCATCTCTTGTTTAGTCCTACCACCCCCAGCTTGGCTATGGTATTCAACCCATATGTCAGGACTGCAGTTGCATTCTTGAAGGACATAGTACAGTTTTGTACCTACCATAAATGTAGATGTCCGATAGATATGCAACTGCAGTCAGGTTTTCCCTCCCTCCTACCCCTCTGTTTTCCCTTTTTGGGTCCTTTCTCCCCTTACCTTTTAGCTGGGCATATATATTATGGTGCATCTGTTTATTACTGTTGTGCATGTCTGGTTTTTATCTGTTTATCCATTCACAAAATTTAGCCTTCCTTGGAGGGCACCTGGCATCTGGGGCAAGAAACACTGAAGAAGATGGCGTCGGCTGATGCCTTTATACTCCAGCCGCTCTGACGTCGGGGAGGAGACGACATAGGCCGACGCCGGACCCAGACTTTGGAATCTGGCCGACCGAAGGGCTGCCTGAGGCAGGACAACCCATATGTCAGGACTGCAGTTGCATATCTATCGGACATCTACATTTATGGTAGGTACAAAACTGTACTTTCCTGCCTCCCAGTCGGTTCCGACACAAACTTCGGAGCCGTCTGGGAGTCGAAAGAGATCTAGCTCTCCCTCCTTGGAGTCGATACGCACGACTCCGAGGTTTCCTCTGCTCCAATCGGAGCACAGTCATCGGTCCTCCCACTCTTCTCGGTCCTCAAGGCTTTCAGATCACGACGTGGAGAGAGTGGTCAGTAGGCTGTTGAAATCGCAGGCCCTAGCCAAAATGTTGTCCAGCCCCCCTCATCAGGTGTCAGCTCCATCCATGTCTGCAGTTATTCCTCCTCCGACTCCTCCCTTGATTTCGGAGCCGGAGTTTGTTGGAGTTCGAGTCGTGGAACCGTCGGCACCGATACCTTCTCCTTCGGTTCGGTCGTCAGCTCCTATCACTTCCTTGGTACCGTCCTTGGAGGGATCTGGGCGCCGAGACTCCCTCGGCTCCGAGGGGGCGAGTGGCATCGGACCCTTGTCCAACCCCGTTCTCCCCCTCGGAGCTTCGGCGCAGGTGAGCTCGGCTCCTACATCAGCTTCGGAGCCGTCCCCCTCAGTGCGGAGAGAGATTCCGATCTCTTCGGAACCGGAGCTTTCTCGGCATCCGAGCAGGGACGCCTTCGAAGTCATGAGGAGTGTGCTGGCCCCTGAGTTAGCCCCACGATCATCCCCATCGGCTTCTCCCACTATGGTGCCTGCGTCTGCCTCTGCCCCTCCTCCAGACCCCAAGCATGGGGAACCAACGCTCCAGAGCACCCCCTTGGGTGTACCTTCCTCTTCCGAGGTCTCCCCTGATCATTCAGAGGAGCCACCTCATAAGAGGAAATGTAAGAGGAAGCATGTTGACTGCCCTGAGTCTGTCACATCAGATACCGACTTAGAGGATTCGGAAGGTTCCCCGAGATCCCCCTCTGAAGATGTCTCCTTCTCAGACATCCTTGAGATGCTTAGGCAGAGGGGGAACTGGACTGCCCTAAGCCCTTCTGAGGATGAGTTGGTATTCCTGGATGCGTTTGGATCCCAACCTTCCACCTCCTGGGTGTCTCTGCCTTTCGACCCACTGATGTCTGTGGTGGCTCGGAAGGTGTGGTCAGCTCCAGACACAGTGGAACCGCCCCCTAGAAGACCCGCTAAATTCATAACTGTACCACAGAACAAACAGTTTTTGACCAAAGGTGTCCCCGTTGATGCCATGGTGGTAGTGGCGGCCACAAAGAAGGAGTTGGCAGAAACTTTTTCATCTGTCCATCCCCCTAACAAGGAGTCCAAGACGATGGACAGATATGGGAAGCAGATGTTCTCTTCAGCGACCTTTTCCATGAGGTCTCTGAATTATTTGTGCCACTTTACCCGTCTTCAAAGGGATCTCCTTAAAGAGCTTGGAGATACCCTCCAAGATCCATCAGCTGAGGGGGCCCAGGCTAAGGCAGCCTCCCAGCTGGCGACTCTTAATTCAGTGGTGAACTCCTCCATGTGGCTCATTTCTTATGCAGCTGATGGTGCGAGTAGAGCAGCAGGCATAGGCGTTGCCCTAAGGAGGTACGCTTGGATGCGGTTATGTAACTTTGTGGAGCCTTTCAGAGAGTCTTTCACCAACACCCCCATTGATGGTTCCTCTTTTTTTTGGATCACAGGTGAATGACACCCTTACTAGGTGTGAGCAGGAAGGCAACACTCTCTCTGCCGTGGGAGTCCGTTTTTCCACTCCTTCCAGACCATATCCCAAGGGTCAGAAGAGTGGAAAGATGTGGTTCTGGAAATCCCAGGGAGCCTTGCCGGACACACGTGAGTTCCCATCCAGGGGCAGAGGAGGGAACAATAATAGACGCCGCCCTCGTGGCAGAGGGGGTCCGCAAAACCAGGGCAGCAGAGAATCCTTCTCTGAGAAGCCCTTCCAGCACCCCTTAAGGGTTGCCCGGCTGCCCACCTCTGGAGGCAGTCTGGGGGGGGGGATTAACGCTGTACCCAAGAGCCTGGCAAGACATAACACAAGACAAATGGGTACAGTCTGTTATATCCGGAGGCTACAGAATTCCCTTTGTTTGCACCCCCTTATGGTTAAACAAGTCCCTTCCAGATGTTCCACCCAATCTAAGGGATCAAACAGTTCAAGAAGTTTCAAAACTGCTAAGAAAAAGGGCCATCCAGAAAGTCCCAGCAGACCAGCAAGGATCTGGAATTTACTCAAGGTTCTTTTTGGTACCAAAAGAGACAGGGGACTGGAGACCCATTCTGGATCTCAGCAGACTGAACAGGTCTGTACAAAGAATGAAGTTTCGGATGGTCACGCTACAGTCCATTTTACCCTTTCTGAGTCAGGACAATTGGATGTGCTCTATAGATCTTCAGGATGCATACTACCACATCAAAATGGACAGACTTTGCAGAAGATTCCTTCGCTTCCGGCTGGGAGCCAGCCATTATCAGTTCAGAGCTCTGCCCTTTGGTCTCACCACAGCCTCCAGGGTGTAAACCAAATGTATGGCAGTAGTTACCGCTCACCTGAGATGGCAAGGATTTCAGGTGTTTCCATATCTAGACGACTGACTCCTCACTGCTACCACCAGGCATCACCTTCTGCGAGCCAGAGACTACACTGTTGAGACTTGCTCCAGACTAGGTATCACAATAAATTTTGAAAAGTCTGCATTGTCGCCCTGTCAGTCTATCACCTTTATAGGCGCAAATTTAAATACAAAAGACATGTCAGCGAGCCTTCCACCAGACAGGGTATTAGCGATTCGCCAACATGTGAAGGTTTTATTAGCATGCAAAAGAATTCAAGCCAGGTTTGTCCTCCAAACCCTGGGTCTCATGGCAGCAGCGATCATACTCGTTTCCCTAGCTCATTTTCACATGAGGATTCCCCAGTGGCTTCTTTTTACCCAATGGTCCTTCCAGAAGCTTCCCATGTCTCACATGATCATGATCACAGAAGCATGCAAGAAGCACCTTGCGTGGTAGATGGTCTCCACATCAGTGCCCCAGGGCAGACCATTTGTACTCCCCAGTGACCACGGATACCTCCCTGATCGGATGAGGGGGGCATTATCAGGGCAGAACAGTCCAAGGCACCTGGAACCTCACGAGTACCACCTGCATATAAACGTCTTGGAGATGAGGGCCGTGCTCTTAGCGTTGCAAGCTCTTCAGGATTCTCTTCCTACCTGGACCATTGCAATTCAAACGGACAATATGTCAGTAGTGTGGTACATCAACAAGCAGGGCGGAACCAGGTCCTACCCCCTATGTCAAGAAGCACTCAGACTCTGGCAGTGGGCGATCTCTTCCCAACGGTTTCTGATCGCAATGCACATCCCTGGGAGGTCCAATGTCATAGCAGACAGACTGAGCAGAGCAATTCTCATGCCTCACGAGTGGTCTCTGAATCGGGTCATTGTGGACAAAATCTTCCGCAAATGGGGCCAACCTTGCTGCGACCTTTTTGCAACTCCCTTCAACAGCAAGTGCAACAATTTCTTCTCTCTCCTTCCACTGCCCGGACATTCCCACAGAGACGTTCTAGTCCACGATTGGCCTCAGGGACTTCTTTATGCATTCCCTCCATTTCCCCTAATCTCGAAGCAAATACAGAAAGCTACCATATTGGGCTGCAAAATTATCCTCATTGCTCCTTACTGGCCTCGACAAATATGGTTCCCATTCCTGCATCGTCATCTTCTCGAGCAGCCTTGGAATGTGGACCCAGTTCCAGACCTACTAATCCATCAATCGGGTTGGCTACACCAATCCCTACCATCTCTCCAGCTCACTGCTTGGTTGCTCCACTTCCAACTTTAGCCAGGCTTCCAGATATCTCCTCCTCTGTGCGTGAAATTATTTTATCATCGCACAAGTCTACGACCAGAAAAACTTACGCTAGTAAGTGGAAGCGTTTTCCTTCCTGGGCAGAGGCTAAGAGTATAGACCCCTTTTCAGCCCCTGTACACCACATTTTGGAATTTCTTGCGGAACTCTTTCATGCTGGGTCTGTTTCCGCTACAATTAGAGTTCAGTTAGCTGCAATTTCAAATTTTCACATTGGTCTGTTGGAAAATATCATGTCTCATAAGCTGTGTAAAGGCTTTCTCAAAGGGACCACTCTGCTCAAGCCCCCAGTGAGAGATCCTCCACCTCCGTGGGATCTAAATTTGATTTTAGCTTCTCTAATTTTGCCGCCTTTTGAACCTGCAGCTTCTTGTTCCTTGAAGTTTTTATCTTGGAAAACCCTTTTTCTGGTAGCTATTACTTCAACCAGAAGAGTTTCAGAGCTTCAGGCTCTTTGTATCCGTCCTCCGTACCTAGTGTTCCACAATGACAGGGTTGCTCTCAGGACTAATCCTTCCTTCCTTTCTAAGGTCTCTTCAGAGAATAATTTGAATCAGTCCATAGACCTTCCAGTGTTTTTTCCTAACCACTTCAGCAGGGCGGAATATAAATTACATCAGTTAGATGTTCGCAGGCTTTTATTTGCATAGAACTAAGGACATCAGAAAATCAGACCAACTTTTCCTGTCTTATGCTGAGGGTAAACAAGGTCTTCCAGTCTCCAAATTAACATTATCCAGATGGTTGACTACTGTTATCACATTTATCTGTCAACTGAGGAATAAAGAATTGCCAGTTAAACCAAAAGGTCACTCCACCAGAGCTTTAGCCACTTCTGTGGCCTTTCAGGCGAGATTGCCCATGGAATCTATTTGTGCTGCGGCTACGTGGGCCAACCCACATACTTTCATTTCGCATTATAAGTTGGATGTGGTTTCCAGGAGCATAGCTGATTTTGGTTCCACTGTTCTGAAGAGTTTGTTCCGATGAGCCACCCAGGATTTTAGGTGCTAGGGATACTGTCCCAACTAGCAAGAATGAAGGCGAGATAGACAACTTAACATAAAGAAATTATGTACCTACCATAACGTTCCATGTTAGTTGTCTTCTTCTCGTCTTCTTTCTTGCATCCCACCCTTCATCTCCCTATCCTAGTGGACCGAGAAGAGTTCCTTATGGTTTTTCACTGGCTGAGTCTTCTCTGGCTATTCCTTTCTGCCTAGTAGCCTCTCTGGTAGGATTTATGCATTTTAGGATAGGATTCTTTCCTTATAATGTCTGCAGTTAGACTTGCCAAACGAGATCTGGGTATCTAGCACCAGGCTTCATGGGATATAGGGTGGCCTCGAGCCAGTAAACAGCTCTCGAGCTTTTGAAGATGGCCGAGTCGGAGCCCAGGATCGGCTGCGAACCCAACCTGCAAGAAAGAAGGCGAGAAGAAGACAACTAACATGGAACGTTATGGTAGGTACATAACTTCTTTTTCCGCAAGTGGGGTCAGCCTTGCTGCGATCTCTTCGAGTCCCCCTTCCAACGGAAAGTGCAGCGAGTTTTTCGCTCTAATTCTCTTTCCGGGGGAAAGCCCCAGAGATGCTCTAGCTCATGCTTGGCCACCCGGTCTTCTTTATGCATATCCTCATCTTCCGTTGATGACAAAATTCTTACCGAATGCTCGTCGGTTGGGTAACAAGATTATCCTCATAACCCCATTCTGGCCTTGTCAAGCCTGGTTCCCGTGCCTACAGTCTCATCTTATAGCTCCTCTCTGGATCTTGGATCCCATCCCGGATCTGATATCTCATCCTTCGGGATTGAAACCTCCGAATCTGGTCGTACTCAAGCTCTCAGCTTGGTTGATCTAGTTCCATTAGTTGCTAGGACTCCAAGTATCTCGTCTGCAGTTAGATCTATCCTGGTAGCAGCGCATAAGCCTTCTACCAGGAAGGTTTACAATAGTAAATGGAAGCGGTTTTCCGTTTGGGCATCTCATAGGAATTTGGACCCTTTCACTGCTCCCATCCCAGCAGAGATAGATTTCCTATCCCATATTTTTCAGCAAGGGGCCAGTTCTTCTACTGTAAAGGTTCAAATGGCTGCAATCTCCCATTTTCACATTGGAGACATTCTCAACCCCCTCGCTTCCATCAAGATTTGTAAGACTTTTCTGAAAGGTACGTTTCTCTTGAGACCTCCTGTCAGGAACTCCGTACTTCCATGGGATCTAACTTTGGTCCTTCAGGCTCTGACTGGACCACCTTTTGAACCTGCAGCTTTGAGAATAAATGAAGGGTTTGCTCTTAATGTGACCGTGTCTCTGTGGAATATCAGATGGAGTTCATCTACCATGAGAACGTACAACTCAGATGCACTTCTTGCAGAGGTTAGAGCAATAAGTACAACCATGTGCCATCATTTATGTGATGAACCTTAAATCAACCTAATGAACCAATTAAAAGGGGGCATAGTTAACTTTTCCTTGCCATTGTTCAGATCGCAAGAAGTTACCAACTGTTTTTTTTTTTTCGGGAAGCCTTAGGTATAACCTCCCCTGCAAAAACTGTTTTACCAACAACATAGAGGAAAGGGGAAGATCCATGGTGTTAGATATAACGAAATGGTGCTAGATTAATCTTTAGTGAGTAATAAGAAGAGCCAGAGGATAGTAGCTCACAAATCTTTAAGAACCAGTGGTACATAAACCCTGACATGGGCTTGATTATTGGCTAGACACCAACTGTAAAGTCTTTTCCACTTGCCAGTATATTACTTTATTACTTGTTCTCATGAAAGAAGTACCAAAAAAGTATCACAATTGAATCATCCAGGTAGTTAGCTGAAGTTGTTTCAGATTCGAATTTGACAAACTCCCCATCTTGTATGAGCAGATCCAGTCTGTCAGGAAGCTTGTAGTAATTGCCTTTGGCAAATTCCATTAGAAGGGAGAACCATTAATGATTTTTTGAGAGTTCTTTTGAATCTTCAGAATTACCCTGAAAATCAGAAAAGGTGGAAATGCATAAAGAAGCATCCCCAACTTTATGAACAAGAATGCATCTGTTTTCCAGTCCTGCCTGCAAGGATTCCTGGTGCCGAATTTGTTTAGATGTTCTTCATCTCACATTAGTTCTCTCTCTTGAAAGGAGGTGAATATATTTACTTTTGGTGTTCCCCACAAGTGAATCCGTTCCTGAAAGACTCCTTTGATCAATTTTCATTCATGAAGATCCATCCTGATCTTACTCAGCTTGTTTGTCCTTACATTTTGCTCTTACAAAATGTTAGTTTGTTGGAGGATTAACCATTGCTGAAGAACTACCTCCCTGAACAGCATAGCCAGCCTGCACAGAAGGTAAGACCTGTTGCCCCCTCTTTATGTACCACATCACTGTGGCATTGTCTGTAATCATATGCAGAGGTCTTGGGGACCACAGATGATGAGACTTTGTAGCATGGATCAAAGATATTATCTCTCTGACATTTATGTGCTTTGGTCTGTCTGAAGATTTCCACAAGCCTTGCACCTTTACATCCATAGAAGCTGCTCCCCAGGTGAAATCTGCCGTGTCTATAGCTACAGATTGAATAGGGCCAGAGGGAGAAACCCAAATTCTGAGCCATTTGCAGTCTCCATCAATGCATTTCCTTTTTGATAAAGTCCAAAATAGGTATCTGAAATTCCACTGGATGAGAATGTTGGGTCAGTTGTTTTTAAAAGCTATTGACTTTTTCTTGTGTGTTGCCTAACAAGATGAATTATGAGAATCCTAGAAGCCGTGACCCTATAATTCTGAGATATTCCTTGGTTGAAGTCTCAGACTGATTGGAGAAGCTCAGGAAGATGTCCTTCCTTAGATCACTGTTGCAGTGTTACAAACTGTTGGGCTATCTCACCAAATAACTAAGTTAAGGACTTCTGACATCTGGCAAAAGACTGCAAACGTAAGCAAGTGATGTAAATTGGGAAAAATGTGAATGCCTTGAAGTCTTCTCTCAATTATTTGAGGACTGAAGTAGCAGAATAAAACATCCTTATATATAGTAGAGGGTAAAATCACAGATTTTAGTTCCATCAGCAAACATTTCATTACGTACCCAGGCATATTTCCTTAAAACTCTAGCTGTAGCAGTGGAACAATCATAGGCACTTTTCAAAACATGTTTAGATAACTTGAGACAGATTAGAAACACAAACACTCAGGAACTAATTTCTGAAGGAAGTGTGGCAGATTACCTCAGACTGTCTACATGACTAAGAATAAACTTTCCATCTGTAATTAAGAATTCTGTATGCTAAAGTGGAAAAATGAGAAAATTCTCTTACCAGACCTGTCCAGTACCTTACCATCTTTATTAATAGAATGGTTAATATTGAATATGTTTTTTCTAGATGGCAAAGAGGTCAGAATGGCTGCTGAATCAGATCTAAGACGAGTAACAAGAATTTGTTAGCTTGAGGAACTTTATAAAGTCTGTCTGCCTTTTTGAGGCACTGAAGGTGGAGAGTCAGGGTTATTACAGGCAGCATTTAACATATCCTCCAAGGCTGGAAAAGTAGGAGGGATACGTGTTGTATGTGGCCCATCCACCTGCAACATATCATTTCATCTCTTCAAAGGGAACATCCACTGGTTCTGTCAAAAATACATCATCCAGGAAATAATTACAGAAAAAGAAAACTCTTCCAGTGGAGCTCGAACCTTTCCTCAAAATCAGAGTATTGGGCCTAGGAATCTCTAGGAGAAGCCCTGTCTCTGTGAGTGTTAGAATCATCTAACAAACTTTCCTCAGGCGTTTCTTTCTTAAGATTGCACTCTGGTAAAGATGTCTAAGTTTTAGGATTAACAGCTTGTAAACTCTTGGCTAAGGTAAGGAAATCATCTTTATGAATAAACTTCACATTCTTTGAGCAATGCCTGACATTTTGATCCAAAATTGTCTCTTCTGTGAACAAATGGGTAGACCAGATCCAGGCGAATTTGAGTATGGTCCTTTAATCTTCAGTTTCCTCCTATACTCATAATGCATCTCTGCCATACCAACCCTTCAGATCTTGTTTGCCACATTACAAGCACGATGCAGTCTTCAGACTCAGTGTTGGTGAAAGCTTTGTTTTGTTGGGTTTTTTTTCAGACTTCAAGCACTTGCTTAATATCTTCCTTTTTTGTACTCTGGTGTTTCCTCACTAGTTTTTGGTATTTGTGATGCTTGTTGCAGTATTTAGTGATACAGTCCTTTCTTTTAGAGTTAGTGTTTTTGGTTGGCCCTTGACTGCTCTGCTTTGGCATTTGATTTGGATCTGAGCCAGGACTCATTCAAGGAGAATATCCTGTCTGGGTCCTTAGATCTAAGGTGACCCTTCTTAGGGCCAGCTTCAGTCTCAGCTTTTAAAAGGATTCTCCCTTGCAGTTGAAGGTGCTGCCTGTTCACATCCAGGTCTACCCTGAAGCTTGTTGTAAAAGAAGACATTAGGACTCCCCTGAGAATTTCCTTGCAGATGACACTGATCTCGATGAAGAGGAATCGTTCCCAAGATCTCCCTTGAAAGATGTCTCCTTCAGAGACAACCTTGAATTATTGAGACAAAAGGGAGGTCGGTCTGCCAGTGCCTCTTCCCAAGAGTACTCAGAGTTTCTAGAGGCCTTTGGATCTGGCACATCTACATCCTGAGTGGTTCCTCCACAGATGATTTAATCAATATTTTCTCCCAGTGAAGTTGGAAGCAGCTGGACAGAGTGGCACCTATTCTCCACAAACCAGTAAGATTTTGTTTCCCCCCAGGGACAAGACACACTTGGGCGCCACTGTGCTTGCTGTTGTGGTGGATGCAGCAGCCACTGAGAAGGACCTGTCTGGAGAAAGATATACTATCCACCCCAACACATTGTGTCTCAGGCACTGAACAGATTTGTGAAGAGAGTTTACACTTAAGTAACATTTGCTCTACGGGTTCTGACCTACATGGCTGTCCTGACTCAACTGCACTTGGACTAGACTAAAGAGGTTTCCAAGTCTCTCTCTGGTACCACGATTGTGGCGTCCAAGAAAGTGCTACAGTTCCATTTGGCCACCATGCATTGCAGTGCAATGTGTCCATGAGCCTTCTGTATGATGCTACGTATGGCACATGTAGGGCAGCATGTTCCAGCATCACTATTCACCACCATGCCTGGATGCATTTGTGACTTTGCAGATACCGTCAAGATGTCTTTCTTGAATGCCTCCTTAAATGGGTCCACCTTTTTGGGTTAATGGAAAATAGACTCTTACCAGTACCAAGCAGGAGGGGGAAAATCTTTTCTGCCCTCGAGATCTGTTTTTCCACCCCACAAAGGTCTTTTTCTAGCAGCCAGAATGGAGGAAAATGACTGTGGTTCCACAAGTCCCAGGATTTTACCCCAGACACTCCTGCAGGTACAATCCACCAGGACAGAAGGGACAATATTAATGAACGCTACCCTAGAGGCAGAGGTGGTCTGCAACACCAAGGGATTTTGGGGCACATTCTCCGTAAACCCTTTCAGCATTCCTGAATGCTTGCCTGATTGTCCGGTTCAGTAGGTAGGAAATGCCTGTCTCTCCACCTGCATACCTGGGCAGCCATCACCCGTGATTCATGGATACTGAATAATTTCCTCTTTCTGTCTCCTTCCAACTTGTTTGAAATCACTTCCAGACATTCCTCAAGGAAGTACAGCACTGTAGACATTTTAAAGCTACTAAATAAGTGAACCATTGAAGAGGTTCCACCAAACTGGAGAGGCTTTAAAGTCTAGTCAAGATTGTTTAGTTCCAAAGAAGAACAGGGACCTCGAGCCAGTCTTGAATCTCAGCAGGCTGAACACTTTTATGAAACGGGTATCATTCCACACGGGCATAGTGCAGTCCATATTGCCTCTCCTGAGGAAAGAGAGTAGACTTCTAGGATCCCTGTTATCAGATCAAACTAGCCAGGTGGTCAAAAAAGTATCGACATGTTCAACTGGGAGCCAGTCATTTTTGATACAGGGCACAGCCATTTGGTCTTACCACAGCACGATGCAGACTGCAGGGATTCTGACTGTTCCCTTATCTAGCCAACTGGTTGATATCGGAAACCATAAAGGATGCCCTAATTATCACTTTGTCTGCAAACTTCTCTGCTGTTACTACACGAGCTCCCCTCATCTCTGTCTGTTGGGATTCCTGGCAGCATCTTTCACTGTTGTCCCTCATGCAAAGTATTACTTTGAGGGTCCTTCAGTGAACTCCATCTGCTTGGAGATCCATTCTACATCAGACAATTAGTTACCCAGTCAGACTCACCCCGATTTTATGGACAAGATATTTAGTAGTGGATAATATCCAATTTTTTTTCTTTTATGTTGACCTTTTGTTTTTTCCTCCATGACAGGTTACAGTGACTACTGTTGCTTCCTTCCTGGTGTGTGTTTGGGGGGGGGGGGGCACTTCAAAGGGAGAACAGTGCAACACACCTGGTAACAAACCAAGGCTAAATTTCACATTGATGCTCTGTCGATGCAGTTGAACCTCCTAGCATTGCAGACCTTTTGGGATCGTCTCCCCATGGATGTGATCCCTGTCCATTTGGACAATATGTTGGTCATCTGGTACATCAGCAAGCAAAGGTGGCAGTTGTTTCCCTACTTTATACTGGGAGGCCATGAGGGTTTTGCAGTGGGCATTGCCTTCCCAGTGCTTTTTTCTCACAATGCATATCCCAGGTAAATCTAGTATTCTAGTGGACAAATTGAGCAAGATGTTTCTTCTGTCTCAGGAGTATTCCATCAGTGGCATTTGAGATTTTCAGCTGATGGGGCCAGCTCTGCTGCAATCTGTTTGCAGTTCTATCCAGTACCAAGTGCAGCAGGTTTTTCACCCTGATTCTACAGTAGGAACATTTCTCAGCGGGACCCTTTGAACTCCTTTATGCTTATCACCCTAAATGGTCATAGCCAAATTTCTTCACAAAAATGGCCTGGTCCAAGGCAAGAATGATTTTCATCTCCCTTGTTGGCCCTGCCAGGTTTACTTCCCCTTTTTTGGCCTCACTTGCTTCATTTTTCTTGGGTCCTGCATTCAAGTTTGGATCTGATCTTTCACCCATCTGTCAGGCCTCACCGAGACATTAAATCCTTCACTCAGTTTCTCAACTTCCAATGGCAGCCAGAAGTCCCAGGCTTTCCTCTAATGTTGTTCACATCCTTTCCTCTTCTCAAAAACCCTCAACTAGGAAAGTTTACAGAAGTTGAGATTTGAAATGTGGGATTTGGGCTTGTTCCAAGGACTATACCCTTTCCGTTTCTTTGTATTTTTGATTTCTTAGCAGACCTTTTTCATTTGGAGGCCAGTTACTCAGTGATTAAGCATACCCCATTGCTTCCTTTATACTATTGAAAGCACTGCTACCTCCACCACTGAAAAAGGGTACTTACCTGAGACATTACTTTTTTTATTTAAAGGCTTCATTTTCCTTTTAAACCTGCAAGTGCTGCTGTCCTGAAGTTTCTAGTTTAGGAAATGCTTTTCCTAGTAGCTGTTATTTCTGAATTGCAGGCATTATCATGTAAACTTCAGTGTCTAGTTTTTCATAAAACAGGGTGTCTCTTGGAACTTATTCAGAATTTCCATACAAGGTGACTTCAGTATTTGTCTTGAACCAGACCATACTTTTGCCCTTTTTCTATCCCAGTTTTTCTAACAAACGTGAGTACCAATTACATTCTCTGTATGTTCACCTTCAGTTATCTTTTTACTTGCATTGTACTAAAGATCTTCAAATGTCTGACCAAATTTGTTTTTTTTTTTCCGTTTCTAGGCCCAAGTTAGGCTCCAGGATTTCAAAGTTTACCTTGTCCAGATTGTTTTCTGACTAAACAGTTTTTGCTTTATAAGTCTAGAAGTTTGTCCATGCCTTCCAAACTGAAAGTGCATTCTACTAGAGTGGTTGCTGCATCTAAGGGTTTCTTCAGCAGTGTCTTTACTGATGTGTGTGCAGCAGATACATGGTCTACATTTCATACCTTTATTTCTTATTATAAATTTGATCTTCCGACTAGATCGAGAGCCTCCTTTGGTTCCACCAGTCTCCAGAATCTTTCCTTGGTGCCTCCCAGGATTTATGTAACTGGGGACTTTGTCCTCATTGTTTGGGGTGGATAAAAGAGAGAACGTCAGATTTATTTATTTATATATTATTTATTTATTTTGCATTTGTTTACCAGGAGAGTCCAAAAGGGTGTGAATCATCCCATTTTCACCAGAGGCCTGGGGAGAAAAGCTCCACAGAGATTAATACAGTAAATACAATTCACAGAGCTCCACAGAGAATCATACAGTAAATACAATTCACAAAGCTCCACAGAGAATCATACAGTAAATACAGTTCACAAATTGAGTACAGTACAGATTCAGAAAGGTAGATAAACCAGGGAGCATGTAAATTGTAAATATGGAAGTTATGTACACAACGGTAACACTAGATCTGTGTGAGTATCTTCCGTCCTCCTCACCATCTCTCCCCCTAACACATTTTCACATCTCTTTTTATCCCATTGGACCAATCTGATCTTACTCGGGGCCTTAATTTTCTACAATCTGCTAACAGGTACCTGATAATAAAGGAATGCATCTTAAGAGTTATGATATCTTGCAGTGTGGGACAAACTTGATCTAAAGTGTTGGTAAGGAGATGGTGCATTATGAGAAGTGGAGGAACCTGAGCCTTGGAGCTGAAAGTCTTGTCTAAGTGCCAAACTTGGATTCGTTCAGATCTTGTTTACCCATTTTTTAAGATGGATGAAAAAAGACAGCATGGATCTGGAGTTAGGGTAAGTAAATACCTTTATTTTTTTCTTTGTAGGGTCCTTCCTGCAGGAAGGACTTTGGTATAGAACTTCACTCCTGGACAGAGGTCTCTTTCCCCAGCTCACCCCAAGGAGAACACCCATGAATATCTTGCAGACTAAATGAAAATGGTTCTCCCAAACCCGGATCAGATATTGGAATAGCCACAAAGGAAGTGGTACAGTAGCTGAAGAAGCTACATCAGAGGAACCCAGAGCAATAAGTGAATGGTCCGAGGAGTAAAGTTTGGCCACTACAGGGTCACCAACCAATGGCTGAAGCACTTTGAGTGTGCGTTTAAGATGAGAACTTTTTATTGCGTTGCAAAATATCCATGCTATAGCTGAGGAAGTGGCCTGATTGCTAGTATTCTCTGCTGGAAAGAGTGATGTTGAAGGTACGTTGTCAGACAAGTGTTCACAAGCAATACGCACTCTTACATTTCCCCAAACACTCTCTTTTCAAAAGTAAAAGGACAAGCAGTACACAAAAATCCATCAGAATAGTCCCTTTTTTTTGTGAAGTGCACTGACATCATAAACTGAAGGTATGCAGGCAAGCATTCAAATCAAAAATATTTCCTGCCTTGTAAAGCACTTCCTGATCATTTGAATTTGCACACAATGCCACAAAAGTATTCAAAAATAAGCCCTAGTCAAAAACAATGGTCCCTGAAAGGAAACTTCTGATTTTGTAAAAAGAAAAAAAAGCATTCTTCTTCAAGTGAAAGTACCACTTTTAGTCAAAAAATTGAATGTATTAATACTTTCTTAAAAGATTGGGACTTGTGTACCTAAAGTGAAGCTTGAAGCCGATTGCTGCTCCTGAGAAGCCTCAGAGCAGCTGCTTCTGAAGGTGGCACATAGGTACTGAAGTTGTCCACACACTGATGGCTGATTTCGTATTTATTTATTTTATTTTTATTTTACATTTGTTGACCGGGGTAGTCCAACTGGATGTATGTCCATTTTCAGCAGAGGCCCGGGGAGAAAAGCTCCACATTAAGACAATTTACAAGACAGAAATCTTGACCATATACAATACAGATAATGTCAGACAGGTAAAACATTTAAAATACAGAAACATTTATATAGTACTGTTACAGTAACATGCCCAACTAAATAAGTTAAAAATGTTGAGTAAAAGGATTAATAAAACATTTTTTTTGAGGATAACATTGTTTATAAAGTTTACCAAACCTTAGGAGGTGAGCTGCTACAGTAGGAATTAATAGAGAATGTCAGAGCACCTGAAATAGCACGTTAAAGATAGTAAAGAATGGTCCTGCTAGGGGAGAAAGTGTCAGTCAGGATTTGTGCATGGGCAAAGCCATTGGGCTTTAAGGAACAATCTTAATTGCTTCTTGAAAAGTGTGGTAGAAGAAAGGGCTGTTAGTTCCGTTGGAAGAGTGTTCCAAGAGTTACCAATAGAGCTTGAGAACAAGCTATCTACAGATTTGTTGTTGGACTTTAGGGTAGCTACTAGTACCTTATTAGCTGATCGAAGGGTTGTTAGATTTTTATATGGGCAGATAAGGGTAGAGAGTATGGGTGTATCTGTGGGATGGTGTAAGATCTTGTGTATAGTAGTAAGTTGCTTTGCAATTCCAGCCATCCTAGCAATTTAAGATTTTGGCAGTGGTGGGTCTGAAAAGGAGCACCAGTGGCAAATCTAGCTGTGTTATTATAGGATGTTCCAACTTATGAAGATTATTTTTGGATAAGTTGGTATAGATTGGGGATGCATAGAGAGGGGTGGAGATTGTGAGTTTGGGCAATAGCAGTCCTAGCTAGCAGTGTGAGATAGGGTTTAAGTCTGTAGAGGAAACCAAGTTTTTTTATTAACTGATTTAATGGTTTAGTTGATGTGTGTCAAAGTTTAGATTATGATCAAATGTTACACCTAAAAGTTTGGTGGTTGTGTCCAGAGTTATAACAGTACCATTATTAGATGTAATTGTGAAGTTGATGGTAGGAGACTTCTGAGTGGGAGAGAATAGTACCAATTTAGTTTTTTTCGGGTTAAGGAGGAGACAGCATTGATGGAACCAGTTTTCAACTAAGTTAAATAATGCTTGGGTACTCGAATGAATTCCAGCAGGCGAGGAGACTGAACATATTAATGTCGAGTCGTCGGCATATTGTATGCATGTGGTTTGTGGAGGGGAGATTTTCAGATAATTTATGAAAATAGTAAAGAGGAGGGGTCCCAGAATAGAGCCTTGTGGGACTCCAAGAGTTATAGGGAGAAGAGTTGATTGTTTATTTTCGCAGAGGACTGCTTGTTGTCTATTTCCTAGATAGGACTTGAACCAATTAACTGTCTGAGTATTTAGTGAAAGTGATTTCAGTGAGTTTAACAGTAATTGATGGTTAACCATATCAAATGCTTTTGAGAGGTCAATAAAGAGGGCTGAGGACAGTAAGCTGCTGTTAACATTTTTATTAATGCAGTCAGAAAAGGATAGTAGAGCAGTAGTAGTACTATGGAAAGGCCTAAAGCCATGCTGGCAGTCAACTAGCAGGTGGTTTTGGAGGAGATGATCGAGTAGCTGACGGTGAATACATCTCTCCATAAATTTTGCTAAGGGGGAAAGTAGGGCTATGGGGTGGAAGTTTGAGAGTTCATTTGAGTTCCCACCCTTATGCAGTGGGATAATATATGAGACTTTCCAGAGGTATCGGATGGAACTTTCTGTAATGGTTCTGTTAATTAAGATGGAAACAGGGTAGGCAAGCAGTCCAGCTGCCAGTTGAAGATATTCAGCTGGGAGAGGAGGTCAGCTGATGGAGTGCATGGTTTAAGTTTAAGAAGTAGGGAGTGTATGAGAGATGTTGGGACAGGCCGCAGTTGTAATACTTGGAGTAGGGTGATTGGCAAGGATGAGTCAGTGGTTGGCATGGATGAGTCAGTGGTGCTAATAGGTGGTAAGGTATTTGCTAAAAGATTGAACAGTTTCTGAAAAAAATTTGTTAAAAATGTCAGCAATTTGGTTGGGAGAATTATGAGTCAAGTTAGGGGGGGGGGGGGTAGGTGTTTTGGCTTGTCCAGGATGGAGTAATTTATTTATTCCTGACCAGAATTTTTGTGGGTTTAGATATTGGGTTTGTTGGAATTTAAGGTAATAGTTTTTTTTTATCGAGGAATATTGATTTTTTAGTGGCATTTCTGAGCTGTCTAAAGTTTAAATAATCAATAGGGTCTTTGGTACTTCTCTATATATTCCAGATTTTATTTCTCATTCTCATTTTTTGCCTCGTCTCATTTGAGAGCCAGGGAGCAGGTTTGTTCCTAATTTTAATAGTACGAGAGGGGGCATGGTGTTCAAGGATTTTTAGGAATGTATTGTTAAAAAAGAGACTGCTTCATTGAGAGGTAGATATTTTAGGGGTGACCAATTGCATGCTTTTAGCTCTGCTTGAAAGTTACCTAGGTTCAGGATGTTCTTCGTGTTTCACTGTTGCAGTCATTACATTTGGGTAATCTGCTGGCAGGTTGCCCTCAGTCAGCCTGATTAATAAAATCTTGGGTCCTGCGTCAGTTGCTGTCCCTTCTTCCATGACGTCAGGTTGTCAGGGGGTATAAAACATGCAGCCGACGCCGTTACATCAGTCTTTCTTGCCGTGCGGTGCCCGAAGCAGAAGCAGTTCGCAAGTGCCGGTCGGCAGACTCCGAGTTTCAGAACAGAAGTCTTCAACTAAAAGCTAAGTACCCCATTGGGGAAACCTTTTCTTGCTCCTTACCAATGTCAGTAAAAATTAATAATTGCATTACTTGTGGGAAGCAAATACCTCATAAGGATTTTCATTTGTACTGTATTCCTTGCCTAGGCCCTGACCACGACATACCTTGCTGTCGGTTTTGTGCTTTACTTAATAAGTGCACTATCCGTCGTCGGTACATTTTTGATTCTAAATATTTCGATTCTCGGTTTAATTATCCAGAAATGACGGCAGTTAGCCATCCGACTACCGGAATACAAAAAAAAAAAAACGTAAAGAAAAAGACAGAGATAGGCCATTGAGGTCCAAAACTGCCCATGGTGCTTCTCCTAAGCCAGTCGCCAGTTCGCTGGAACTCAGTGAGGCGCTTTTGCAGCCCCTGATACCCACTACTTCTGATTCGCAGGCCTCTACTGAGACCCTTTCGGAGTCCGGTATGCCACGAGATGCTTCACCTATGGAACCCGCGGATGTCTCTACCTTGGATGGGTCTGGAGCCGCTGCGCAGGCACCGGCTTCTGAGGGTGTATTCAGGCCTACAGACTTGCATATTAAACCGATTCCACCTTCAATTCTAAGGTCTAAATCTCGATCTGTGTCCAAAAAACCGACACCCAGGCCACATGTTCAGGCCCCTATGCCTAAAAAACAAATGATCAAAATGGCTGAAGATTTAATTACTCTAATCAGGGGTAGTCAACCCCCCCCCCCACCCTTCTAAGAGGCCTGGGGCTGAACTTGACTATGAATCTTCTGAACAGGACTCTGTTTCTTCTGACTCTTCTAATGACCTGGATTTCTCCATACCTACTTATGAGAATTCTGATGCAGAGGATTCCATTCCCTCTGCTTCTCCCCCTGAGTATTTTTCTTTTGGGGAAACTTTACACACCTTAAGGGAGCATTTCCACTGGGAAAGTCAGGAATTTTCTGAATCCAAAAAGAGGCTTAGGGATTTCCTTCTTCCCCAGCATAGGCCTTTGGCTATACCTCCTGTACTAGACATTGTTGTGTTTTCGGAATCCAGTATGGCCCCTGATTCCCTGCCTCCAGCCCGTAGTAAACCAGACATATACTACTGGATTCCTGAGTCCAACAAATTCCTTTTCAAAAATCCTGTTGCAGACCCAGAAACTTTTTCTCTGGGCCCCAAGGGCATTAAGGCTTCTACTGTTAAAAGTCCTACCCCTTCAGATAGAGACTCCAGGGCGCTGGATAGATGGGGTAAAGATGTTTATACTTCTGCAATCTTGGCAATCAGGGCTTTAAACTGTCAGTTCCATATGCTAAAATATCAATAGCATATCATGGGACTGCTTAAACAGAAAATGATGATTTATGTGTGGAAAATAAAGAATTACAGGATTTATTACATTCAGCTGAACAAGTTGGAAAACATACTTTGCAGTGTGATTTTGATTCTTTAGAGGCCTCTTGCAGGGCTGCTGTTACTGGGTCTGTGCTTAGAAGGCATGCTTGGCTTAAGGAGCAATTCCCTGCCTGATCATGTTAAAGCAAAACTGTTTGATGCTCCTTTGCATCAGGACCGTCTGTTTGGCAGTAAGGCTGAAGAAGTTCTAAAAAAGATGGAAGATAAAGCTAAATCTATGCAGACTGTGAAAGATTTCTTACAAGTACAACCTCCTAGATTTAGTAGGCACTGGCCTACTAAGAACTGATCCTTTCCAGCTCCTTCCAGAGCCACTCGGGCCAAACCCAGACACACCAAAAGCACCAGGTTTCAGTCCCAAGGGGCTCTCAGAACTAAGCAATGGGGTGCTTACACTTCCAAATCTGGAAATAAGACACCACCCTATGGTAAACAGTCCCAATGACTTTCCTTTAAAATTACCAAGCACTTACCTCTCAGCCGCCCCTTTGGGGGTAAAACTGGCTCTTCATACAAAAAACTGGCAACTTATAGCCCAGGATAAATGGGTTTTAAATATAGTGTCCCAGGGATACAGATTTAATTTCCACACATTGCCAACTTCAAACGGATGGCCAGACCTGCCCCCAAATCAGTGGGCAGAGGCTCAGAAACAAGTACTTTCCCTCATAAATATGGGGGTTATTCACTTAGTACCAGAAGAGGAAAAGGGACAAGGTTTCTATTCCAGACTTTTCCTGGTACCCAGAAAGGACAAATCATGGTATCCAATTCTGGACCTGTCCACTCTAAACACCTTTCTGGACATTCCAAACTTTCAAGATGCTGACTCTTCACCAGTTACTTCCTATGCTAGGCAAGGATGCCTGGTTGGCAGCTCTAGATTTAAAAGAGGCTTACCTGCATATCCCAATCAGGGATTCTTGCAGAAGATACCTACGCTTCAAAGCACGCTACTTGCATTATCAGTTCTCTGCACTGCCCTGTGGCTTGTCTACTGTGCCCAGGGTATTCACAGAGTGCCTGGCTCCAGTAATTGCATTTTGCAGCTAAAGAAATATTCATGTATTTCCATACCTGGACGATTGTCTAATTCAGGCAGAACACCAGGCCACTCTTCTAAAACATCTGGCGTTTGTAAAAAGGGCTCTAACTTGTCTAGGGTACACCATAAACGAAAAGAAATTACAACTGGTATCCTCTCAAAAAAATTACATTCCTGGGTGCAAGCTTGAATACAACTGCCCAGATGGCTTTCCTTATGCCAGAAAGGCAAATTCATTTGGTGACTTACTTCAAACAGGTGGCCACAAAAACCCTACTGTCTGCAAGACAAATACTGCAAGCGTTGGGGTTCATGGCCTCATGCATTCTTCTAATTCCATATGCAAGACTGCATATGAGGAAACTTCAGTGGTACTTAAAAAGTTTATGGAGTTAACATTATCACTGCCTGGGAACAATGATTCCTGTCATACCTTGCCTGCGTCTAAAGTTCCTATGATGGGCAGAGGCCTGCCCACCAAAAGAAGGGACTGCCATTCACACCACCCTTTGCCACCCAAACCCTAACTACAGACGCATCAGACTATGCATGGGGGCTCATCTGGCAGGGAAGTGCATTCAGGGCAAATGGAGCCCAAATCAAATGCACCTTCATATCAATCAAAAAGAAATGCTACCATTATAGAATGCTCTGACAACCTTCAAGGACTACCTTCATCCAGGACAACTAATGGTAAAGACGAACAACACCACGGTTATGTGGTACATAAACAAGCGGGGGGGGGGTACGCATTCCTACCCCCTCTGCAGACTAGCCATGGCATTGTGGAACACGGCCTTGAGTTACCAAGTACAGCTACAAGCTCAATTCCTGCCAGGAAAGCTGAATATTCTGGCATACAAACTAAGCAGAAATCTCATGGACCCACATGAATGGAAACTGGAACCATGGACTTTCAGCATGTTGACACGCAAATGGGAGATCCCAGACATAGATCTTTTTGCCTCACCCCAGAACTACCAGTTGGACAAATTTTGCACAAGAACTCCTCACAAAAAAAAAAAACTGGAAAGTGGATGCTCTGTCCTTCAGCTGGAAAAACCTGTCACTCTATGCCTTTTCTTCTCTGCCTCTGCTCTCCAAAGTTCTACTAAATGTCAAACAGGACAAACCAAAAATGATTTTGATTGCTCCAGACTGGCCACACCAACACTGGTACCCGCTCCTGCGCAGTGTGTCACAAATTTCTCCATGGCACCTGCCTCAGACACCTTCCTTACTGTCTCAACAGACGAACGAAATTCTGCACCCTTGGCTCCAAACATTGAATCTTGCAGCTTGGCTAATCATTTAAATTCCCATTTAGCATCCCTCAGCAAACCTGTGATGGATGTCATTTTGGAGGCGAGAAGACCTAGTACTAGAAAATGTTATGCTGAAAAATGGAAAAGATTCTGTGCCTAGAATCAATGGGATGAGCACAGCAGCGCCCAATTTACCTCAGATTTTGCAATACTTAACTGAGATGCTTCACAAGGACCTGTCTTTTTCCTCCATTAAAATCCATGCCTCAGGCATTTCAGCTCATTACAACACAGAACCCCCCCCTTCTCTTGGGTCTGTATTATAAAATCAAAGTTTATAAAGTTTGAATGTTATAATATCGAACCAGTAATGTCGAACGCTGAAAACAGAGAAGGTGCAGGACACCGAATTCTTTCCCAGGGAAAGATTTTGATGGGCCGTTACTGTGGCTTCGCTGTTTTCAGCGTTCGATATGTTGGAACGTTAAGGGTCCAGTTCAGGTAAGTGTGCGATTGTGTGTAGGTTGGGGTTAGGAGGTGGGTTAGGTGAGTTAGGGTTAGGGCATGGGTCAGGTAAGTGTGCGGTTGTGTGTAGGTTAGGGTTAGGGGGCGGGTTAGGTGGGTTAGGGTGCGGGTGAGGTGAGTGTGCAATAGTGACGGACCTTAGGGTTGGGTTAAGGTAAGTGGATAGGTAGTAGTGTATGTAAAGTTTAGTTTAGGTTTAGGTGTAGGATTTTAAGTGTATTTGTGTGGATTGCTGTTTTGTGTGCGTGTTTGTGTTGTGTGTATGTTTCACAGAATAGCGATTTTTTTTTTTTTTTTTTTTTTTTTTTTTTTTTTTGTTTCCCCTGGGAAAAAAAATGCTATTCTGACTTCGATGTTTGCAGATTTCAGTTTTTTAAGGTTCGATATTATAACATTCGCTGTTTACGAACTTCGATGTTATAATATAGACCCCTTCTCTCATCTTCTGCTAAAGCAGTACCTCAGAGGGGCCAAACACTTGAGACCACCCAGGAGAGCTCCAACCCCTGCCTGGGACCTTAAGTTTGTATTGGAGAAACTCACTCTACCTCCTTTCGAGCTAGCTGCTACTGCAGACTTAAAATTCCTGGAAAACAGCCTTCCTTTTAGCAATCACTTCAGCTAGAAGGATATCAGAATTACAGGCCCCTTATGGCAGTGGAGCCTTTCATCATCTTTCATGCTGACAGTGTGTCACTCAGGACCAATCCATCCTTCATGCCCAAAGTGGTATCCAGTGTGGCTGTTAATCAGTCCATTCATTTGCCAACTTTCTTTCCCAACACACACAACAAGGGGGAGCGGATTCTGCATTCATTGGATGTATAGAGACAACTTAGATTCTTCTTGGACAGGACTAAATCTCGAAGAAAATATGAACAACTGCTGGTAGCATTTGCTGCAGGGGCAGAGGGGAAGGCTATTTCAAAACAAACTGTTTCTAAATGGATAAGCCATTGTATTAATTTCTGCTATAAGCACCATGGAAAACTTATCCCCAGGGGATCAGATCTCATTCCACCAGGGCTGCATCTACTTCTACAGCCTTTCTCAGAGGTGTTCCTACCAGGGATATTCTAGAAGCTGCTACCTGGAGTTCAGTTCATACTTTTTCTAAGCATAATCACTTACCAATTTTCTTTAAATCCAGAGCTGGCTTTGCCACTGGTGTTTTGCAGGGCCTTATAGCTGGTCCTAATGCTGTATAAATCCATCCTCCCAACCACAGCATTGGAAATATACCCAAATGTAATGACTGCAACAGTGAAACCAGAAGAACATAGTACAGTTGTATACACTTACCATAAATGTAGATGTTCGAGTCTATTCACTGTTGCAGTCCTGGTTACCCTCCCTCCAGTCCCCTGTTTTTCTCTTACTGTACCTCTACTTTCTTTTACTATGCTTAAAAGCCTTTTTGGTGTATTTGCTTTTGTTTGGAGGTATATTTTTGTGTTGTTAATTACTTATATATTTTGATCCCCATTTGGGGGGCACCTGACATCTGGGGCAAGAAAAACTGATGTAATGACGTCGGCTGCATGTTTTATACCCCTGATGACCTGACGTCATGGAAGAAGGGACAGCAACTGACGCAGGACCCAAGACTTTGTTAATCAGGCCGCCTGAGGGCAACCTGCCAGCAGATTACCCAAATGTAATGACTGCAACAGTGAATACACTCGAACATCTACATTTATGGTAAGTGTACACAACTGTACTTTCTTTTTGTTCCGGGTGGTTCTGAAGTTTAGTTGAGTGGGAATGGTGATCTTTTGTCTTGTTATAAAGGTAAGAGAGTGGTCACTAATATCATCAGGAAGTATGCCTATTTTGTAAGATTGGGGTTATTGTTGACTAGTATCCAGTCTAAGGTAATTTATTGATGGGTTTATGGGTTATGGTAGGGTCTGTGATAGTTTGATAGAAGCCATAGAGATGAAATGTGAGATGTAGGGTTGTCAGAAGTACAACAGTTCTAGTCAGTATTAAAGTCTCCAAGGAGAATGGTTCTTGTGGGAGTGATGTGGAAAGCCAGTTAAGGATATTTTCAAGAGTACTTATGTTGTTGCCTGGGGGGTTGCAAGAGCAAATGATGTATATAGATTTATTAGCATTAATTTTGAGCTTAGATATTAAGATTTCAGCATTGCTAGGTGAGGGAGGTTGAGTGTTTAGTGAGGTTATCTGTAGTTCAGATTTAAACAATATCGCTAGCCCCCCACCCTTTTTGTTAGGACGGTCAATTCTAAGGATGTTATAACCCGGAGGGATGATATCATTGTCTTTAGTAACTGGTTTGAGCCAGGTTTCTGAGAGACATAGGATGTCAAAGGAATGCAAGTCTAGTAGGGCATGAAGTTGGGTAATTTTGTTATTTAAACTACGACTGTTGATGCAGGCAATGAGAAGAGAGTTTGAGGAAGAAGAAGTGGTATGGGAAATAGAGGTGAAAGAAGAATGGGAATCAGGGAAGGTATTACCAGGCCCTGGGTTTGGGTGAATTTTGCCGTTTAGTAGTAGGTACTGAGGATTGTGTGGAAGTTTTGCTAGTTTACATAAAATAGGGTCTATTTGTCTGGTTTGGAAATAATTAATATGGTTTAACCTGTGAAACTGTGGCAGAAGGTAGGCTGATAAGGATGTAATGTTACTGTGGGTTTGTGAGGCTGATAGATAGAAAGGGGAAGTTTATTTAAAGGAGTGTTGAAATTGAAAGGAGCTTAGGAATTCCTAGCCTGTGAGGCTATGAGATAGACGTAGAGTGGAAAGAATTATGGGCAAGAGGAGGAAATTAGAGAGTTTTAGTAAGCCAGGAGTTGACATAATAAGAGAATGTGGGAATTTAAGTAATGAGAAAATAAGGGGTTATAGAAGGGCAAATATGACGTGGGTTTGTTTAATGAGGAAAGTATACATAGTGGAACGTGTGAGTAAATTAGTAACACATGGCTGAGTATGTAATGGGATATGTCGAGGTATTGGGTGATGTGGGGTGGGGGTGTGGTTTCTAGCAGTATAAGGATAGGTGCCCTGGGGTGGGAGAGAATTGGGGGGTAGGGTAGGGGAATGGAGTGAGCCCACAGGGTGAACAGAGCGGGCAAGAGCAGTAAGGTAAGTTCAGGCAAAAGACAATCAGCTGTCTTTCGTGTTTGGCGTAATATAGAAGTAACTAAAGTGAAAACTGGGGAGCAGAGTATATAAGCTTATCAGATATGTGTAGATGATTTAGTAAAGCGAGAGTGAGGTTCTCATGCACACTTGGGTTTTATTTAATGCTTTGATGGCCTTGAAGCCTCCTCAGTTTCTGTTCCTGCTCTTCCCTGGTCTTTCTCAAGATACCTAGGGATTTGGACTCCTCAGATGAGGATCTGGACTCAGGAAGAATGCTTGGTTTTCTTCCCAAATTCCTTCCACCTTGTACTGTTGTTCAAAGGAGGAGGACTCCATAAGTCCAGATTCCTTTTGGAAGAGCTCTTCTTTGGGGATACCATTGCTTGTATGATGCATTATTTTAAGTGGGGTTGTTCTTAAGTCTCAGAGATTCAAAAAAGATATTTTCACCTCCTACAGATGGAGTCTCCCAAACCATCTGCTCTTCCTCCTGTTCTGGCTGCCCTTCTGAATGCCTTCTCAGCAGTGTATGTAGCCTCTGACTCTCAGCTCCCTGCACCTAAGCCAGAAGGATTCTATAAAGTCCCAGAGGAGTGCAAATTTCTTCATAAATGTCCTGCTGACTCTTCTGTAGTATCATTCTTCTCCGACAAGCCATCCACGTTGTTGCCCTCCAGCAAGCTGTTGCCTTCTGATGAGGATATTTGAGCTATGGAAAGGCTAGGCAAGAAAGTGTACACTGCTGCCACTTTATCCTTTAGGGTTTTCAACTACCAGACTCCTATTACCAAGTGTATTTTGGCTGTCCTTTCTTGGGTTTGTGACATTCCTGACTCTGAGGAGAAGGCTTCATCCCTTTCCGTGCTGGGCTGTACTTCTCAGGGTTCCTGTCACCTCATTCCAGAGCAGCTGTGATACAGGTGATGCCTCTTCAAAAGCTGCTGCCTTTGGTTCATTTATGTGGTGGTGGTGTTGGCTTCATCTTCAGGCTTTGCCTGATGATATTAAGGCCAAATGTTTGGATGCTCCTTTGGATCTACTGCTGCTGAGTTCAGGTCTCTTCAGGACAAGGGCAAAGCCTTACAGGAGCTGAAACATATCTTTGTTTCTGCTACTCCCAAATTTCAGAGAAGTTATCCTTTCAGATCTGCCTTTGTTTGTTAGCACACTCTCACCCTCCTTGTAAAGGTAAGAAGGGCTCTAGGCATGTGCCTAATTCTAAGTCTACTCTGCCATCCAGAAACTTGCTTTCCAGGACAAGTTCCCATGTCCTTCTTTCTTTCCCTGTCTTTTCCAAATTGGCTAGGAATTGCTTCAGACTCTTGAGCTCTGTTCATTGTCCGTCCAAGGATATTTCATGATTTGGAAGTCCCTTTCCCTTTTCAGGCATTCCTGAATCTCCTCAGGAACAGCTCTGTCTCATTTCCCTCAGGTTGTTCACTCTCTTTTGGCTGAGGGCACCATTCAAACTGTGCCTCCTACCCAGGTAGGGAAGGGATATTATTCCAGAACATTTTTGGTCCCACAAAAGGAGGGCACATGGAGACCAGTTCTGGATCTTTCACAGCTGAACACCTTCCCCCAAGATTCCTTCCTCTTCTACCCCAGGCCTTTCTGGTATCTCTGGATCTCAAGGATGCATACCTTCACATCCCCATCCATCCCTTCTTCAGGAAATGTTTACATTTCTCTCCTTCCTTGCCTCCTGTGACCTTGTCAAGGCTCAGGATTTCTGCCCTTCTCGTCAGAGGTCTGACCACATCAGTATAAATGAGATAAGAGCTCTGCTTTTGGATGTTCAGGCATTTCATTCCCTTTTTCATTTTGGGCTCCTCAAAGTTTTTGCAGACAATACTACAGTGATGTGTGTCAATAAGCAAGGGGGCACAAGGTCCTTTCTTCTTTCCGGACTAGCTCTTCAGGGCTGGGATTTAGCATTTCAGTATCAAATGACCCTTCAAGCAGTTTACATTCCCATAGAGCACAATCTAGTGGCAGATTCCTTGAGCAGGTCCGTCACACATGCTCACAAGTAGATTTTTCACAAAGATGCTTTCTTGGACATTGTCCATCGATGGAGTATTTCTCAAATTTATCTTTTTGCTTCCACTCTGAACAGACAACTTCCTCTATTCTGTTCCAGAATCCCAAGTCCTTTGGCTTGGAAAGTGGACACCTCCTACACATGCTTCTGCAATAGAAGTGTTTTTATCCCCCCTTTACTGTAGCAGTTACAGATGCACAGCCATGGTCATAAAGTCCCATGACTGTGCATCTGCAGTTGTATCCAGGTAAAATGTATGCTTTCCATAGGCTTATTTTGAGAAAAAAATAAGTAAATTACACCATGAAAACTTCTCCTTATCTGGTTTACTTGTCATATTCTATTCAAACACTAACTGTAGTAACTAGCATGGATTACATCATGAATATCTTGCTGTATTCTATCCAAAGCATTGCCATTATGATAACCAGTTACACTGTAGTTTTGTGAAAAACACTGCATGCTTTCAGTATTGTTTACAGTGATGGCAGCAGTTCCTCATGGGCTCACTTTGTACTGCACAGGCATCTGACGCCACTATTGTACCAGTTCTCTGGCAACTGGTGTTAGATGTCCATGCAGCTCTGGCATCAGCTGAGTAGACTGAAGAGTAGAGAAAGAGTATAGAGAAAAGAAATATAGGGGATTGGCAAATATTGCTGTTCTTGTTTAGGACTAACTAAATATCTACACAGAATAGTGTTTGGCCAAAAGAGTGCATTGTAAGTGGTTACAAATTAAGTAACTGCAGAAAGACTTGAGGCCATTGGGAAAATGGAAGAATATCAGGTAAAGTTTCCATTGTGTACATGGTAAAATGAAAAACATGCTGACCGAGGGACCAGATGTACTTCTGCATTATTCTTGTGTAAATATTTAGAGCCAGATCAGAGGAATGGAGTAACTGCTAATTAATTAGCCATCTAGTGTGTGTAACCCCCATGATTTTTTTTCTATTTAAAAAAATAATTTAACTGCATGCTTTGTGTGTTGTGTTTTTGTGAGTGCAGGTGGGTTTACAGTGGTTTAAAGTGTACATTTCTGATATCAGTAACCAGAAATATATTATAGTCACTGTGATGTATGTGTGTATTCATTGATTTGATCAAACATATGAGGTATACATAGTCAGTTAATTTTCTCTCTGATTGCTTGGCGTGTATGTGTGTGTATACTTAAGCATGCACTTTTGTGTCTGTATATCTGTAGGCGGTTTATCACACTTCTCATCTTGTATCCCATTTCACAGAATGTTCCTGATTTTTGTCTCATATTTGTGGTCTGTTCTTAAAGTTTGATTTTTCTGGCAGACTGTTAAAAACTGCAATTAGGAAATAATGTTAGGCATTCAAGTTTCAGATTTTATGTTTTGTATTAAATGCATGCTAATATTAAAAATTTGTCAAGAATTGAGTCTTTGTCCCCTCTTTTTTTTTTTTTTTTTTTTTGGTTTTATCCTTAATTTTAAAAGGTTGAGAGCTGCTGTAGGTTTAGGTAAGATTACTGTGGGATGCTTCTCAAATGTCCTTGATTTTTGCAAAATGTCATTGATTGTGCCGATTATTTTTGGTATGTTTCTTTAAAATTCGTGTTTTTTTCTGACAAATCAAGGATTACAGTCAGTAAACACATATGTGTTTCATATTTCTTATCCTTTAGAAAATGTATGGCAATGCACAACCTGTTGTGTAGCAACTTTCTTATTTATGGTAGTTATTTATATCGTTTGTTGACCAGATTTGGCTCTTTAAAGGGGAGACCTGAAGTGATATTTATTCTACTAGGGAAAATTTGTCCAGGGCATCAAGGAACTTCCATACAATTTGGAGCTGCTTGGTTGCCGCAAGAAGGAACACACCTAGATTTTTGCAGAATGTCCAAATTTTGGCCTCATATTTTTGGTCCACTTTTCATAAAATTGTGGTTTTGTAGCAAATTAGTGGTAAATCATTAAAGATTGAAGTTAGAAAATAATGACAGATATTTGAGTTTCAGACTTCATAGCCTTCAGTAAACTCATGCTAATACAAAATATTTATGGCTTTGTCCAGATTTCTTGCTCTACAAGGTTGAGAGGTATGAGGAGGAGGCCTAAGGGAAGCAGCAGCATTGTGGAGGATAAAAAATGTATGGAGAGTTTGGAGGTAAAAATTGAGAATTTGGAGAAAAAATTGTTCAGTGTGGAGTTCCAGAATGTAAACAAAGATTGCTGTGTGATGGATGTTACAAATGAGCAGCATTTGGCTGTTTCTTTAAAGAAAAAAGTGAGTCTGTGGAAGTGGTGCAGATAACAGAACTGGCATCAGGACTGCTTGCAGATGTGAAAGTTAGAGATGAGAAAAACTTCTAGAATGTTGAGTGGAGTCTGGGAATTGTTTTGAAATGTGAATTCAACATAGTGAAACACTTGCCAAATGTTATTTTGTGGCTGGTCATAGGGGGCATTAAGATATGCTGGCCAGCCTAAATCATGTTTCTTTTGTTTGAACTTTCCTCATTTAATTAGTGATTGTGACAAAGTACAATGTAATTAGTTTTTGAGGAGAAAGATACACTACAAGAAAGTGTGCGCCTGAATGCAGGTTGTGTTAAAAAAGGACACTTTTGGATGGATTGTCAAGAGCGAACAATAAATTATGAAAGAGAAGGGGGAAGGGAAGAAAACATGCACAAGGAAGGGCAACAAGAGACTGTGGGAGAGGGTGAACTAGGTGATAAAGCAGCAGTAAAAGAAGAAAAATATAGAAGGGGAAAATGAGAAGAGTGCATGCAGGAAGAGGGCAAGGTAAAGGATTGATACTATTTTTATTTTTAAGTTCTAGCCAGTGAAAAATCTAATTGAGGATCCAGGGATTATTTGTACATAAACCCATGAAAAATATTAATTTGGGAAAGAGTAAAAGTAAGAAAATAAAAAATGTAAAAATATTTCCCCTTAGCTTACTTATATATTACTTTCAGTAAACAAACTGTAAGATTAACACCATAAGGTTAGGGATACTGGAATGGTGTGCTATATGTGATGTGGATATTATTCTCTTACAGGATGTACAATTTTTAACGAGTGAAGAAACAGAAAAACTGTGGGTGGAAATACAGTATGGAACTTAAGAAGTGAATGTTGTTCAGGAGAGGCTGTTGTGTGCAACAAAACAGTGAAAATACTATATGCAATACTGGTAAGGATGGGAATGTTAACTGTTGTGGATGTGAAGTGGAAAAAACATGTTTGTATAATTACAATATTATGCATTTATAATACTATAGTGCTATAGCATTATAAGCATGTATAACTAGCAATGCAAGTCAGACTATGTCATCAAATATTAGACTATCTGGTGGTTAACATGAAAATTATAATTGCAGGAGACTTTAATTGTGATTTAAGGGGAAATGTAAAAAAAAAGGGAAAAGTGCTAAAAACTACAGGATGTCATACATTATGGTAAATTACCTGTCTACAATAAAAGTCAGTGGACTTAATAGAAGGGGGCACTTGGATCTGGAATTTATTGTTTTGTATTATGAGTGTACTTGGAGGGAAGCAGATAGTGATATTTTGACAAGTTTTTCAGACTTTTTAGCAACATGGATGGAGGTGTTGGAAGGAAGAGAGTATATTAAAATAGGGAAGTGAATAAAAAAGAATAAATGAAAAATTATGGGATAAAAATGGAAAGTGGGGAAGTATTAGTTATGGAAAGATCATATAACCATAAAGGTTTTCTATAAAAGCTGGTCTTGAATGGTGGATTGAATTTAAAAAGCAGTATAAAAAGTGTTTTTTCAATGGCAGGATGATGCAAGAAAGAAAGAGAGAGTGAAGTATTGTTAACATATAGAAATGTACAAGATCATTTAGAGAATAATAGAGTATTATGATATGAAAAAAATGTAGAAAAGAAATCTAGAAAAAAATTAAGGCATTACTGTTTAGGCAGAGATAGTATTTACAATGGAGAAGGGAGGTGGTATCTGCATGTTTGGCTAAAATAATAGAGGAAGATATTGATATAATAAGGAAAATGAAAAAATGGCAAAGGAGAGGGAGAAAGAACACAAGGGCAAATTATGAGTATTGTATAGCATGCGGAAATATGTGTAAGAGTTAAAAGAATGAAAAGTTAGGGAAGAATTTGGAAAAGAAATTACTATTAGTGAATTGGATGACTTACTTAGGAAAGTAAATGCTTATTCAGTATTAGGCCCAGACAGTATAGGGTGTGGAATGTATAAGAGATTAATGGATTGGCAGAGAGAGTATTTTGTAACTGTACTGAAGGAATGGTTTATTTATGAAGGGTTATATAGTTGGATATTAAACTTTATATGAAGTAAAGATGAGAAGAGTAAATTAAAAAACTGGAGACCCATCACATTAAATAAGAAAAAATATAACATTTTATGAGACGACAGGGGATAATGAAAGGAACGATGAGGGATGTTATGGAAGTAAGTATATATATATGGTATAAAAGGGGAAGGTATGTCAAGAATTGTTATTAGTTGTGAAAAAAAATTGTGTATGATTTAAAGTAAAATAAAAGGGAGGATGTGAAACTTATGGTAGGTGATATTAGCAAGGCATTTTACATGGTAGGACATGATGCTTTGTGGACTGTTCTGGAGAAGTATGGAATAGGTAATAGAGTTGAGTGTGTATATTGGCATAGCAAAACAATTGAGTGAGAGTGTTAGTGAATGGGTGACTGAGTAAAGAAATATGCATCAAGTGTGGTATAAGACAAGGCTGTCCCATATGAGTAATATTGTTTGCATTAGTAATGAATGTAATAGTGAGTAAAATGGCTTATAAATGAAAGATGATAGGTATGTGATGCAGAGGGAGGTGGTGAGTCCACTAGTTTTGACATATGTAGATGATAAAGCAGCAATTGCTAAGAACAAAATATGGAGGAGGGAAATTTTGGTTTGTTTGAATGGATGTTTAAACGAAATGGGAATGACCTGCATAAAAATAAGGGTTTAGGTGATGTGGTGACAAGTGGGGTATGTATGAGTAAAGGGTCTTTGCTAGGTAAAAATTTGGAAAAATTATGTTTGATGCATTGGGAAGATTTAGTTAAAAAATGAGAGATATATGTCTTCTGTAGAAAACATATAGATGAGCATTCTGGAAAAAAGCTTATCTGGTGACTTCTGTATTAGTGGGAAAAGTAGCATAAATGTCAAATGTTTATATGAGCCCAGAAAAAATATGAAAAGGAAACTGTGCAGTTGGTGTTTTCTTTCATGTGGGATTCAAGATTAAACCCTGTGAAAAGAGGCGTATTATATATGAGTGAAGGGGGATACTAAATCCTTTTGTTTATTGTATAGAGTATTAAAGTGGGTAAAGGTGGAGAGTGAGAAATTAATAGTGAGAATGCTTAAATAGAAGTGCATACATTTTTGAGAGATGATGAGAAAAAGAGTATGTAATTGAAGGCATTAAAACTATCAACCTAAATTAATGCTTTAGCATATATTACTCTGTCAATGTAAAATTTCACTGGTTAAAGCAAATAAACCCCATAACAATAAAATTAAAAGCTGTGGCATAAGAGTTTAAAGAATTTGTCTTTGTATCCACAAGCAATTCTACCTTATTGATCATTTTTGATGGAAAACTATCAGGGGGTGACTGCATTCCACGGAAGAACCTGATTGGCCCTCCTCTCATCTCAGTTGCTCTTCAGCTACTATAATTTTTTGTGGCTCCAAATTCAAAATCACTTTTTTGAAAACTACCTCCAGCTGCTTCACTCCACAGTAAGGCACATTGCATGTTTTGAATTTCTTATCAGAACCTATCTATATCGTTCTGGGTCAACCTTGTACTATTAACAATCACACATAAGCTTCTACTGTGTTAAAATCTGGCTAAGTGTAGTTTTCTTTCAGCTGTTAATGTGTAGCAAAAGTATCACCAAGTTTCTACTGGTTAGGATTCAGTGATGGCAACTGACTTCTTGCTTTATGAACTGCACAGTTACAGTACTAAATGTCTAGTGTGCTGCCATTTGATTTTTTTCTGATGCTACTCTCTAGTTTATATATTAGCATGTTTCTACTGGCTTCTGCTGTAGGGTTCAACTGTTCCTTATTTTATGTTTTATGAACAACACAGTTACTAGCTAGTCTAGTCCGTTAATAATCTGAGACAGTTCTGTTTGTGAACATGAGTTGGGTTATTGCCTGGTGTTTTCAAAACTGTTGAAATTCAAGCTGCTTATTCTTGTTGTTTTTGTTTGTCTTTTTGGCTTTTCCTGGTTAGGGGTCCCCACAGCGGAACTCCGATCCGCTAATAATTGGCAGTCGATTTTTATGGTGCCGAGTTGCCAGCCCGACACCCAACCTTCAACGAAGGCACTCCCATTCACGCATGTCTTTCAGAGGCCACTCGACCGTGGAGAGGACATGCAGACTCCACACAGAAGGCACTCCAGCCGAGAATTGAACAGGAGAACCTCTTGCTGTGAGGCAGCAACGCAACCGCTGTACCACCGCAGACACAAGCTGCTTATTCTAAAGTGCTTAAAAGTCACATTTACGCACTGTATGTTGTGGAGCAAAGAGGGAACTAACTAAGACAGACGTTTCTACCTGTTTTTTAAACTCTGGAAGAGTCCATTTCAGTAATCCAAAACTTGCATACAAGACATCTGTTAGCTGCCTTATTTTCCAGTTTAAAGGCTGTAAAGCACAAATGTATGACTGCAAAATATAGTAATTATTTGTGTACACCAAATGCTATTTAATGCAGCAGAGCATTGAAAAGTAGTACTTCTATCTTCCCAATTCAACCAATCGTAATGATTTTCATCTGAGTTTCTCTGTAAAAGAACATCGTATCCCTGATAATTCATATTGCAAGAGTTAAGATAGTTTCACTACCAAGGGAACTTCTACAGCTGAATTGCACTCCAGTTGCAAAAACACCAAAGGAAAACTACATTCATTTAAAACCTATGTAAGGCAGTTCCAAGAATCAAATTAAACAGCTGAAATACCCTTTTTCCCTTCACTTCTGCCTCAGTGTGTTCTGTATTGAATTTGCTGGAAAGGCACTTTCACCCCCACCCACAGGTCTTCTACTGCTAAAGGTGAAGCTAAATTAACATTTTAGTATATTTTACTCTAGCAGTATAAAATTACCCTGGAGAAGCCAAATAAAGCCTATAACAATGAAATCTGATGATGATCTTCGCATTTCACTGTCGCAGTCATCACACTTTGGTTATCTGCCTGCTCTAATACCAGAGTCTTGGGATTTCTGCATCAGATGCTGTCGCCTCTTCCATGACATCAGATCATCATGGGTATAAAACATGCAGCCGACGCCATTACATCAGCTTTTCTTGCTGAGCGGAGCCTGAAGCAGAAGCAGTTCGCAAATGCCGGTCGGCCGCTACCTGAAATTTTTGTTTTTCAAGTTTTAGACCTGAAGTCTTCTAAAGCTAAGTACTTTGTTGGGGATCCTTTTTTCTTGCTCTAACCGATGTCAGAAAAATTGTCTTGCCTGTGGAAAGCAAATACCTTGCAGAGATTTTCATTCTTACTGTGTCATCTGTTTAGGCCCAGACCACGACGTTCCATGCTGTAGGTTTTGTGCCTTGTTTAATCCCTGAACTATTCGTCGTCTGGCTATCTTTGTCGCTAAATTCTTTCGCTCTCGTTCTCTGTTTTCCGAAATGACTTCTGTAAGCCATCCGACTGTCAATCTTCCGAAAAAACGTAAAGATAAAGACAGAGACAGACCGCATAGGTCCAAAACTGCCGACGAGCTTCCATTCAGCTAGTCGCCAGTTCGCAGGTACTCAGTGAAGCGCTTTTGCAGCCCCTGATACCTGCTTCTACACATTTGCAGGCCTGTGCTGAGACCCATTTGGAGTCCGGTATGCCTCAAGTTGCTTCTTCGTCTATGGAACCTGTGGATGTCTCTACCTTGGATGGGTCTGGAGCCACTGTGCAGGCACCGGCTTCTGAGGGTGTACTCCAACCTTCCGATGTTTGGATTAAACTGACAGTGTCATTTTTGACTACAAATACCATGTTTCTCAGGCCCAGAGTTCACACTACGCCTAGAAAACCGATGACCAAAGTGCATGCTCCAACTCCCTTGCCACAGAAACAAATGCTTAGAATGGCTGCAGCCATTGCATTCTGTAGGCAGAGTAATATTCAAATTTACCCATACTTGCATGATTGCTTGATTCAGGCAGACAGTCAGGAATTGCTACTTCAGAACTTGGCATTTGTAAAGAGACTTCTAACTTTTCTGGGGTACACCATCAACGAAAAGAAGTCACAGCTGGTGCCTAACTAAAAGATTTTATTCTTGGGAGCAAGGTTGAACACAACTTCCCAGATGGCATTCCTCACTCCAGAAAAACAGATTTATTTGACAAACTACTTCAAACTAATGGCCACCAAAATCCAGCTATCTGCAAGAAAAATACTGCAAGCCCTAGGGTTCATGGCCTCATGCTTTCTACTAATTCAATATGCAAGACTGCATACGACGAAATTTCAATGGTTCATAAAAAGTCTCTGGTGTCAACATTCTCAGGACCTGGAAACACTGATTCCTATCATTCCTTGTCTAAAGGCAGAGTTCCTTTGGTGGGTAGAGGCATGCAACACCAACAAGAGACTTCCTTTTCACTCAACCCCTCGCTGCCCAAACCCTGACAACAGACACATCAGACTACACATGGGGGGGCTCACATGACAGGCAAATGCATTCAAGGCAAATGGAGCCCTGAACAAATTCCCCTGCATGTCAGTCAAAAAGAAATGTTAGCTGTACAGAATACTCTGATAGCCTTCAAATACCTTATCCTTCCAGAACAACTCTTGATAAAGACAGACAACACCACAGTTTATGTGGTACATAAACAACTGGGGGGAACTCATTCCTACCCTCTCTGCAGGTTAGCCATGGCCCTGTGGAGCACAGCCCTGAGCAATCAAGTGCACCTGCAAGCTCAATTCCTGCCAGGGGAAACAACATTCACTGGCAAACGACTTAAGCACAAATCTACTGGACCCACACGAGTGGAAGCTGGAACCCAACACATTCAAACTTCTAATCTGCTGGTGGGGGACTCCAGAGGTAGACCTCTTTGCCTCCCCTCAAAATCATCAATTGAGCAAATTTTGCACCAGAAATCCCCACAGCCAAATGTGGAAAGTGGATGCCCTATCCTTTACATGGGAAAACCTCTCAATTTATGCCTTTCCCCCTCTGCCCCTCCTCTCAAAGGTTCTACTCAAGATCAAACAGGACAGGCCAAAGATGATCCTTATTGCCCCAGATTGGCTATGCCAGCACTGGTACCCTCTCCTGCACAGTCTGACAGCAGTGCCATCCTGGCACCTACATCAGACCCCCCCTCCCTGCTGTCCCAGCAGGAGGGACAGATTTTGCATCCACAGCTGCAAACCCTGAACCTTACAGCCTGGCTTATCCCCCAAATACACAACCAGCAGCCCTCAGCAAACATGTGCTGGACATCATCCTTGAGGCCAGAAGGCCAAGTACTAGGAAATCCTATTCAGAAAAGTGGAAAATATATTGTTCTTGGAGCCAGTCTCAAGGAAAGGGCACAGCTGTGCCCTCCTTACCTCAAATCCTAGATTACCTAACAGAGCTACTCCACAAAAGCCTATCCTTTTCATCAGTTAAAATTCATGCCTCTGTCATGTCAGCTCAATACAATACAGAAACACCTCTATTTTCTCACCCTCTCATCAAACAGTTCTTGAGAGGAGCTAACAATTTAAGGCCTTTGAGGAGAGCACCCACCCCTGCCTGGAACCTTAACTTTGTACTAGAGAAGCTCACGCTCCCCCCTTTTTGAGCCTGCTGCTACAGCAGAGTTACAATTCCTCTCTTGGAAAACAGCCTTCCTCTTGGCCATCACTTCAGCTAGAAGAGTATCTGAGTTGCAGGCCCTTATGGCTGTGGAATCCTTTTTTATCTTCCATGCAGACAGGGTTTCCCTCAGGACTATAACCCATCATTTATGGGCCAAGGTGGTATCCAGTGTGGCTTTAAACCAATCCATCCATTTACCAACCTTTTTTCCTAATCCTCAGAATAAAGGGGGAAAGGATACTGCACTCCTTGGACGTGCACAGACAGCTCGGGTGCTATCTTGACAGAACTAAACGTTTCAGAAAATCTGACCAGCTGCTAGTCAGCTTCGTTACAGCAGCAGCAGATGGCAAGGCCTTTTCAAAGCAAACTATTTCCAAATGGATAGCACACTGCATCCATTTCTGCTACAAGCACCATGGAAAACCTACCCCACAGGGGATCAGAACCCATTCCGCTAGGGCTACCTCAACCTCTACAGCTTTTCTCAGGGGAGTCCCTACCAGGGACATCCTGGAAGCTGCAACTTGGGGTTCTGTATGCACCTTCACCAAGCATTACCACTTACCTATCTTTTCTAAATCCAGAGCTGGATTAGCTACAGCAGTCTTACAAGGCCTGCTAGCCAGCCCTAATACTTCTTGACTGCCTCCACCCTTCCTCAGCTTTGGGAATCAGCCCAGGTGTGATGACTGCAACAGTGAAACACGAAGAACATAGTACAGTTGTGTACACTTAACATAAATGTAGATGTTCGAGTGTATTCACTGTTGCAGTCCTGGTTACCCTTCCTCCAGCCCCCTGACGTATCTATACTTTCTACCTATCTTCTTTTTTGGCCGTATCTTAGGCAATGGTATTTACTTTTTACTGGAGCTGTTCCACACCATGTAATTGCTTCCTATTTTGGGGGTACCTGACATCTATGGCAAGAAAAACTGATGTAATGTCATCGGCTGCATGTTTTATACCCATGACAACCTGACGTCATGGAAGAGGTGACAGCATCCGACACAGAAATCCCAAGACTCTGGTATTCGGGCTGACTGAGGACTACCTGCAGGCAGATAACCCAAGTGTAATGACTGCAACAGTGAATACAATTGAACATCTACATTTATGGTAAGTGTACACAACTGTACTTTGTGCCACACCCCAAGTAGTTAGAATTCAAATACCTTGTGTTTGTATCCACAAACATTCTACCTTATTGTTTTTGTTGGAAAGCTATGTGTAGAGGGAGTCGCTATATTCCATTGAAGTAATTCATTGGTTGAGTTCACTTCATCCTTACTAAACTCAGGTGCACTCTGCTCCCTTACCCTACCCCCATTTCTTAACCAACACTTATCCTAAGCTAATCTCCACCCACCACATTACTATCAGTCATGAAGTAGTTTACGACCCATAGTTTGTCCCTACTTCCCGCACTCACTAAACACTTTCTATTTTTCTTTTTTTTTTTTTGTCTTTCAGCTGAATTCCTTCTGTATTGTAATTTGACAACCCCTCCCACTTCACCCAATCCACAACCAGTCAAACCCTATCCAACCTTCTGTCAGTGTCCTGTTTACATTTTCATTAACTGAATATACACAATAATTAACATGCTATTCATAGTACTAGAATTCACGTTCCCTTCTCTTTCTTTCACACATAAACAACTATCGTATTCCTCTCAACACAAATCTTATGCTCAGTTCTGTGTCCCTTCCTGTCAATGGCAGTTACTTCCATATTTCATTCAGTAGAGCCCACAACCTTTACAACCTATCTCAAGTCCAGCTTTTCAAACAAATGTATATAAAAGTAAGTAACCCAACCCACAAGTTAGTCACAAAGAACAAATTTAAAACCAATTAGCAGTGTATATCTCAAACTATTCCTACCCTGTCTGCAAGTATGTGGTGACATTCACCCCATCCCCGGTCCTGCCAGTGCAGTCTCCCCCATAATGGTCCACACAACCATTAATAATGTAAAATCTCCCTCATGCAACTCAAGTAAAGCAAGTCTAAAATTTATAAACATTAACCTTAGAAGTATATGTAGCAAGGTGAGTGAACTGCATGCTTTCATATTTCATTACAACCTTGGCATCCTCCATATCACACAACCAAGGGTAAAACTCCAAGTTTAAAGACACTAAAATCCTCTCGCCAGGATATAATATCCTTCGAGCAGACCATGTATCCAGAATGAGCATGTGTGTTAACTGTTATATACCCAAAACACCTGATGATATCCCTTTATCAGAAAAAGCATCCCTCATTCAATTATGCTGAGATTCTTATTGCCTTACTCAGGCTAAACTCTTATAAGATCATATGTATCATAGCCTTATATATTCCCCATGGCAATAACATCATCACAGTATGTCCTTTACTGTGATGATGTTATCATCACAGTAGAGGACATACTGTCCTGAGCGTCTACCAGTATACCCCAAGAAACTATCGTCCTCGGGGATTTTAATATAGACAGAGTCCAAACTGTATCTGATGCCCTCACTAATAGTATTAACTTGTATGTTTTTTCTCAACTTATCAATACACCAGTATATTTTCTTAACCAAACCCAGTAATGTCTATAGTTATGGCACACTAACTAGCTGACCCACCTACCCAGTTTTGTGAATAGGATTGTGTGCAGTGCAGTCCCACATCAGACATACAAGAATGTAAATCTGTCCAGTTTGAATGCAGACAGTTTAATCTTTAATCACAAGCAATTTACTTGGAATGTGTTTTAAAAACCATCCTTTAGACAAAGCCACCTGCAAATTTAACAAAACGTTTACTAGTACACTGAACAAACATGCTCCTGTCTGGAGAAAAAGTTAAACTTAATCCAGCGACATGGCTTTCTAAAAACAGTAGGCAACTAATGGTGCTTAGAGACAAGGCCTGGAAAGCATGACACACCAGCAAATCCTAGGAATGATTTCTACACTGCAGACAGATGGGAAATAATAACACACACATTGTAAGGCTTGACAAAAAACTCCACTATATAGCAGCTGCACTAAAATAATCCTAAACAATTCTGATCATTTTTCACAGGCCAATGTCAGCACCCCACTTCCTTCTCAGAAGACATTTAATCAACATTCACAAATAACTTTAACAAATGCTTCCTTCAGACTTCTGCCTCATTTATCAGACAGCTCTACCACTACCATCAAACCAATCCCGCAGAAACAAAACCCCATGGAAGCTCACATCCCACTCAACCTATCCCTACTGCCACCGTAAGAAAATATCTCCTAAAACTAAAAACTACAAGCTCTGCTGCAGACAACCTTTCTCATGAATTCCTAAAAACTGCAGCTGACGCTCTGTCACATCCAATCAATATCAATACTAATAAACAGATCCATTCTAGAATCTCAAGTTGCAGCCACAATGAAGAAGGCATACATACTTCCTCTTCATGAAGGAGGACCCACTGCTGAGTATTCCAACTTCAGACCAATTGCCATTCTGTCCTCATTAAAACAATCTTCTCTCCCCCACACAACATTTTTTCCTCCCAGCCATAGTGCCACTACTGCCTTACTTCACTTTGCTGATATCGTAAATAAAAAAAGAAATACTGGTAACCTAATGTTGTCCTTATTCCTAGACCTTTCCAAAGCATTCATCACTGTCACCATAGCTAATTAATAAAACTCTCCTTGGGTCTCTGCCGCTTCTGGTTTAACAGCTACCTAACAGATAGATTCCAAGCAGTCAAATGGCATTAAGAGTAATCTTCATTTCTACCTGTTACGAGTGTTACAGCATCCCATACTTGACCCCTCCTGTTTATAAATGATCTCAACATCGCTTCGGAGCATGCCTGTGTTGTGTAATGTGCAGATGACACTACACTCATCTGCACAGCCTCTAACCAAGAAAAAATTCAGGAAATTACTCAAGAATCCTTTACATCCATAGAATCCTGGCTAGATAACTCACAACTCCTATTTAACTCACCAAAAATGAAATTACTACTTTTCACCCCAAAATCATTCTCCCAAAGCAAAACTCTTGTTAAGATTACTTCATTAAAAACACTCTGACTGAACAGGTTCCTAAGACCAATGAGTCACAATTGATGACAACTTGAAATTTGATCTACACTTCCAAACTATTATTTAAAAAAGTACCAAAAGCTTTGCCTTTTGTTTAGAACAAAACTTTTCCTAATGGGCAGTACTGAAAAAAAACATAAGTCTACCTCCTACCCTGCCCTACCGCATGCCTTCCCAACCCTTCTTAACCAACAAAAGTCCACACATGCAAATCTGGAACAATGCTACAGTAAAATGGCGCACTCTGCTGCAAATCATCCCTGTAGAACTTATCACTTTTGTATGCTTAAACAACTAAATTGGGCTGAACTCCCACATCACCTCCACTATTGTCAGCTACTGCTAGCTTGATACTCTAAAATATTACCTTAATAATTATCTGGCACTGAAAGGCATGTTTCAGCACTACCAACCTGCCAAAGGTCTTCTCTCTAAAGGCAAACTCCTCCTTCTGTTTGTTACTAAAGTCCAAAATGCATGCATTAGGAGCCTCCTTATACTCAAACTCTGTAGCTTCCCTTTGGAATTTTCTCTCACATGCTCTCGGGCTTCTTGAAAACAAACAGGTGTTCAAAACATATCTAAGAAAGCACCTGTCAATGTCTTCTGTAGCTGTACATCTCCAAGATAAAGTATATCTTCTCTGCTTTCTTCCTCCTCTTCTAATATACCTCTGCTCTCCTGTACTCTTGCTATCACTGTCTTCACCCACCCCACCTTCTAACTCTGCCTGTCTTAACTCTTTTACCGTGTTTGCTTTTCACGCTTTGTAAATAATTCTGTACTCTGCAATGTGACATCTATTATACTGCATAGTTATTTAACTATAACTGATTTGACAACAACTGAAATAAGAATCCCTACTACTCTATGTATAGTTACAACTTATTTGTTTTCACGTTGTAAAATTTATTTTAATTGCATTCTGCCTGATATTGTTGATATTGTATAACTTAAAAGATTTTGTATGTACTACATGTACTAGTGCTTTTCTCTTTGGGCCTCCCCTGAAAAGGGACCTTTGTGCCAAGCCTGACTTCCCCAGTCAACAGTTGTAAAATAGATAAATAAAATAAATCAAGAAAAAATATTAACACAGAAAATAAAACTGATATAGAAAAAGAAGTATAAGGAACAGTAGTTTGAAGAAGCAATATTATGATGTAAATCCATTGGAAAATTTACTAGAAGAAATGTTAGTCTTTTTGGCTTTTCCCGGTTAGGGGTCGCCACAGTGGAACTCTGGTCCGCTAATAATTGGCAGTAGATTTTTATGGTGCCGAGTTGCCAGCCTGACGCCCAACCTTCAGCGAAGGCACGCCCATTCACTCATGTCTTTCGAACGCCACTCGATTACGGGGAGGACATGCAGACTCCACACAGAAGACACTCCAGCCGAGAATCGAAAAGGAGAACTTCTTGCTGTGAGGCAACAACACTACCGCTGCACCACCGCGGCTGATCGATTAAAGCCAATAAAGTAAGGAAAAAGTGATGTACCAAGATAGTACAGTGCCAGGATTTCCTATGGAGAGTGGTAATAAACAAGCTACCAGAGAAGGGGAATATGCCATTTAAATTAAAGAAACTTGAAAGTGCATTTATTTAATGAGGAGGAAGAGACAACAAAGCATGTTTTTTTTTAAATGGAAAAGAGTGTTGAAACTCTGAAGAAAAATGTTTTGAGAATGTTAATGACATAATATAGATATGAATATGATTATATATGATATAATAACAAGAAAGAATATGTGAGGCAAGTAGATAACCCATATTACATAAATTCTTATCTAGAATGAAAGATCAAATGAAATTTTGTTTACTGGGAAATGGATCTTATATATATTGTGAAAAATTAGATGTAATGTCAGTCTTGCCTTTATTCTCACTGATGGGTCAGATCTCGGCCATTCTAAAAGCTCAATGTCTTCAGCAAGGTTCGTGGACGTCCCTATTTACCCATAATTCACCACTCTAACTTCCATAGATTTCTCTTGCCACTCTGCGAAAAAAGAGGATGTTATGTAGTCCAATCTCTCCTACATTCTTACCCATGGGTTCGGAGCCGAATATCGGCTCTGACTCGGCCAAACTTTTCTAGCTCAAAGTCTTCTATTGGCTGGGCTAAGCAGGTATCCCATGGTGCACTGCTCCATATCCCCAGATCTTGTTTGCCGCTTGTGTAGCTCGGACTTGGTCTCGCTCTTGGCTGTGGCTAAGTACCTTTTTTTCTTGTTATTTGAGAAAATTTCTTACAAACAAAAAGCTATTTTCATAGCTAGTGTCTATTTAGTGTTGTTTTGGTTTCGGTAGTGTGTTTGTGGTATCCCGCTAACTGTTCCTTCGGGCTAGGCCCATTTCAGTTAGAGGACCTAGTCCTCTTGTCCTGTGTTGTTTGCGCTAAAACCGTTTAAGTTAGAGGTTTTAGTGTCTGTTTCCCCTTGCTATTTGTGGTCAGAAAACCATTTTAGTTAGAGGTTTTTGGCCTTTTTTGTTTCAGTGTGTGTTCCTTCTGGGGTTTGTGTGTGTGCTGTGCAGCTTACTAACTTGTTCCTGCTTTTTGTGGTGTTGTGTGTCTGGGTCCTTTCTTGTCCTACAGTGACTAGTGTTGTGTTGTTTTTTTGTGATTGCTTGTTGGAAAATGTCCAAGGATTCCAAAGAGCACAAACCTTCAGGTTTTAAAAAGTGCACTAAGTGCGGTTACAAAATGTCCATCACCGATGGGCACTCAATTTGTGTTTATTGCCTGGGAGCCATCCATCTGCTTTAGTCCCAGAGTGCTCCAAGAAAGAAAGAATAAGCTGATTTTAAAGGGACTCTTGAAACCCCCTTTTGAAGAGGCCATGGATTCTTTTCCCAGTGCTAAACCTTAAGTCCTCAAAATCTAAAAAGTGATCTCTGGCTCCTTCAGTTTCTTTGGAGCCACTGGAGAAAGTCACAAAACTTGCTTCGACCTCCTAGGCTCCACTGTCCTCTGGGCTGCAGGAAGTGTCGGTGTTGATGGAACCTGAGTCGGCTCCAATTATATTGGAACCTCTTCGGAACCGATCTCCCAGTCTTAGACCAGTTTCACCTGAGAGGAGATCTCGATCTCCCTCCCTGTCCTCCAAATCCTCCAGGACCCTTTCTGATGTGGATGTTGATAGGGTGGTGCAGAGGCTCCTCCAGTCACCGGTTTTGGCAAGATTGTTTTTGGCTCTGGCCCAGTTGGCTCCGGTGCCCGTCCCGACCCCTTCTTCGATCATTCCTCCGCCGAGCGCATCTCTGTCTTCGGAGCCAGAGTGTTCCGTGCCATGTGATGTCCCTAGGTCTGTTCCAATGGTCCACCCGGGCCTGTCGGTACCGACATTGTCTCCGACCCCTTCGGCTCCGTCCACGGGGTTCGGGACTCAAGATTCTTCAGTCGGGCCCGAGGGGGCCATCTCGGGACATATTTCGGTTCCGAGTCTTCTGCTTGGTGCCTCGGCTCGAGGGACCCCGACTCCTGTCTTGGTCTCGGAGGCTGGCCGGTCCTCGGACTCGGGGGGGGGGGCTGCCTTTGAGGCCATGCGGACTGCGCTGGCCAGATCGTCAGCTACATCATGCGGGTCGGTCATTCTGTCCCCCACCACTCCAGTGAGAGCCTCTGATCACCTCCTATCTGTAGACAGCGGAGCACCAAGGCCTAGGGATACCCCCACAAGTGGTCCCCAAGTTTCTTAGGGCCCTTCAGAGTTCATGCCTGAGGAGCCCCCTAGAAAGAAAACGTGCAAGAGGTAGCACATAGACTCCCAGGATGAGTCTCTCACCTCTGATACTGATCTCGAGGAATCGGAGGGGTCCCCCAAGTCATCCTCTGATGATGTTTCCTTCTCCGACATCCTGGAGATACTGAAACAAAGAAGTGACTGGCCATCCATAGCCTTCTCCGAGGAGGAGTCGGTCTTCCTTAAGGCCTTTGGTGCCCAGCCCTCCACCTCCTGGGTGTCCCCCACCCTTCGACGAGCTCCTAGATTTAATTTGTCGAAAGGTGTGGGAAAACCCTGATTCTGTGGAGCCCGTACCCAGGCGTCCCAACAAGTTTCTTTCTGCTCCCCCGGGTAAGTTCTGTCCAAAGGAGTCCCTGTGGATGCCATGGTGGTGGCGGCAGCCACTCAGAAGGAAGTAGCAGAGACTTCTTCCTCCGTCCATCCTCCTAACAAGGAGTCTAGGACCATGGACCGGTACGGGAAGCGTACCCTCTCATCAGCGACCTTTACCTTATGGTCGCTGAACTATCTGTCTCATTTCACTTGGCTCCAGAGAGATCTCCTCAAGGAGTTAGGAGATACTCTTGCGGGTAACGTTCCTGAGGCGGTGGCCCAGACGGTTAACGCCCAGGTGTCTACCCTCAATTCCATAGTCAATTCCTCCATGCGGCTCATCTCATATGCAGCCGATGGAGCGAGTAGGGCAGCAAGCTCAGGAGTCGCCCTTAGAAGGCAAGCCTGGTTGCACCTTTGTCACTTCGCGGAGGCCTTCAAGTCTTCTTTCTCTGATAGTTCTTCTTTGTTTGGAACCAAAGTGAAAGACACCCTCACCAGGTGCGAGCAAAAGGGAAAGACCCTGTCTGCCGTAGGGGTCCATTTTTCCCTTCCTTCTAGGCCTTACCCCAAGGCCCAACGGGGTGGGAAGATGTTGTTAAAAAATCACAGAGGTTTTTTTCCTGCCGCACAAGGTGAGTCCCCCTCCAGAGGCAGAGGAGGGGGAGGTTATTCAGGGAGACTCTGCCCTAGAGGCAGAGGGTGTCCCCGCAATTCGGGAGACCGTGATTCCTTTCGCGGCTCCCTGTAGTCTTGTTCCTGAGGGAGTACCCAGCTGTGCTTATCCGGAGACAGTTGGGGGTCGACTTTCGTTATATCCGGAAGCTTGGAAAAGCATCACCCAGGACCGATGGGTATTACGAATAATTTCCAGAGGTTATGTCATCCCGTTTACGTCAGACCCCCCTTCAGTAAGAAAAATCCTGGACGTTTTACCCAGTCAAAGGGATCAAGCAGCCTCAGAGGTTTCAAAGCTGCTATGAAAAGTAGCCATCCAGCATGTCCCCTCAGACCAAGTTGGATTAGGGACTTACTCAAGATTCTTTTTGGTGCCGAAAAGAACAGGGGACCTGAGACCCATATTAGATCTCAGCCGACTGAACAACTATGTACAGAAGTTCAAGTTCCATATGGTCACACTGCAATCGATTCTCGCATTCTTGGGAGAAGAGGTATGGATGTGCTCCATTAACCTCAAGGATGCTTGCTACCATGTCAAAATGGACAGGGCATCCAGGAGTCACCTACGCTTCCGGCTGGGAGCCAGTCATTTCCAGTTTTGAGCCCTGACCTTTGGTCTCACCACAGCCCCCAAGGTGTTCACCAAATGTATGGCGGTGGTGACTGCTCACTTGAGACGTCAGGGATTCCAAGTGTTTCTGTATCTGGACGACTGGCTCCTTACCGCCCCCACCAGGCATCTACTAGTCCAAACCAGAGACGCTACCATCACTCTATGTCAACAGTTGGGCATAACACTAAATTGGGAAAAATTTACCTTGTTGCCCTCACAGCATGTCACCTTTATAGGCGCAGAATTAGACCCCATTCAAATGCAAGCATTTTTACCACAGGAAAGGATCAGAGCCTTACAGCAACAGATAAACAACCTGATGCCCCTGAGGAAAGCAAAGGCAAGATGGGTTCTTCAACTCATAGGGACCATGGCAGCAACAATTATGTTGGTCCCTCTAGCGAGATTGCACATGAGACTTCTTCAATGGCTCCTCTTTGTTCAATGGTCTCTCCGAAAATTTCCACTTTCTCACCCCATTTTGCTCACGGACAGATGCAAACAGGATCTCAGTTGGTGGCTTTGCACCAACAATTTGGACAGGGGAAAACCCTTCGTTCCACCCATCCCGGTTGCCACAGTGACCACGGACGCCTCCCAGATGGGGGGGGGCATTATCTTGGCAGGACAGTCCAAGGCACTTGGCAAGATCACGAGATACATCTGCATATCAACGTCCTAGAGATGGGAGCGGTGCTACTTGCGTTGCAGGTACTTCAGAGATTTCTGCCTCTAGGGACGATTGCAATACACTCGGACAACATGTCAGTAGTGTGGTATCTAAACAAGCAAGGGGGAACCCCTGTGCAGAGAGGCCATGCGAGTGTGGCAGTGGGCAGTATCTTCCCAACAGTTTCTGGTGGCAACGCACATTCTGGGGAAGTCCAACGTGATAGTGGACAGGCTAAGCAGAGCTATTCTTATGCCTTACGAGTGGTCCCTGAATCCTCTAGTTGCATAACGAATCTTCAGCAGATGGGGTCAGCCTTGCTGCGACCTATTTGCCAGCCCCCTCAATGCCAAATGCAGCAGCTACTTCACGCTGATCCCCCCCCCACAGGGGGAGTCAACCAGGGACGCTCTAGTTCACGATTGGCCCTCCGGTCTGCTTTATGCTTTCCCTCCGTTTCCCTCGCTGTCAAATGTGATTCAGAAAGCGCAATCCTTGGGAAGCAGAATGATTCTGATTGCTCTACACTGGCCTCGTCAAGTCTGGTTCCCCTTTCTCCAACCCTACATTGTGGACACTCCTTGGATTCTGGACCCACAACCAGATTTACTGGCATACATCTCGGGACAGTTCCATCCCTCTCTGATGACCCTCCGGTTGACAGCCTGGCTACTCCACTTCCTTCGTTAGTTAGGCTTCACCAGTTTTCACCAGAAGTAGTTCACATTTTATCTTCCTCTCATAAGCCCTCAACTAGGAAGATTTATTCTAGCAAATGGAAGAGGTTTTCTGTTTGGGCGCATACCCGAGGAATTGATCCTTACACAGCCCCGGTTGCTTCAGTCTTGGGAGTTTTTGTCTATGCTTTTCCATCAGGGTTCCGCATCGGCTACCATAAAAGTTCAGTTGGCAGCGATATCTAATTTTCATGTTGCAAATGAGCCTAGTCTCATGGCTCACAGACTCTGTAAGGCTTTCCTGAAGGGTACCCTATTTCTCCGTCCTCCAGTCTCCGAACCTATCATGCCCTGGGATCTCAATTTTGTTCTACAAGCCCTCACTTCACCACCTTTTGAGCCTGCAGCTACCTGTGATTTGCAATTCTTGACCTGGAAAACAGCCTTTTTAATAGCAATCAATTCAGCCAGGCGAGTTTCAGAAATTCAAGTTCTTTCTATCAAACCTCCATACTTGATCTTCCATAAGGACAGGGTTTCTCTTAGACCAAACCCTTCTTTCCTTCCTAAAGTGGCTTCCGTATCCAGTCTTAATCAATCTATTGAGTTACCTGTATTCTTTCCTCATTTTTCAAACAAGGCAGAATTTAAATTTCATCAGTTGGATGTACACAGACAGTTACGTTTCTATCTGCACCGAACAAAAGATATCCGAAAGTCTGATCAACTATTTGTCTCCTTTTCGGAAAACAAAATTGGGTCACCTGTCTCCAAAATTACCCTATCCAGATGGATATCTAGTTGCATCTCTTTCGCCTACTCCGCAGGAGGAAAAGACCTGCCGTTTCCGGTCAAGGCTCACTCTACTCTGGCTGTTTCTACATCTACAGCCTATCAAGCCAGATTGTCGATGGATGATATATGTGCTGCAGCTACTTGGGCTTCTCCTCACACATTTGTTTCTCATTACAAAGGAGTATTTTCCTATGAGACACCCAGGATGTAGGTGCTAGGGACGCTGTCCCATGGGTAAGAATGTAGGCAAGATTGGACTACACAACATCAAGAAGTTATGTACTCACCATAACCTTCGATGTATGTAGTCCATCTCGCCTCACATTCTTACCCTCCCATCTTCTCCCTTCCTGGAGGATCTGGAGGTTAGGTTTCTATTTACAGAGTTCCCTTCACCTTTAGCTTATTCATTTTTACCTGGATGTTGTGTATGCATGGGGTATGAATGAGTATTCGCAGCAAACTAGATCCGGGGATATGGAGCAGTGCACCATGGGATACCTGCTTAGCCCAGCCAATAGAAGACTTCGAGCTAGAAAAGTTTGGCCGAGTCGGAGCCGATATTCTGCTCCCAACCCACGAGTAAGAATGTGAGGCGAGATGGACTACATACATCGAACGTTATGGTGAGTACATAACTTCTTGTTGTTCTAGCAAGCTCCAGGTTAAGTGTCTTGCAATTTGTTTCTCTCTCTACTATTCTCTCGTAATAGTATTTTCCTTTTAAACAACTTCTGTATTTTTACCCTTTAGTATGAGTAGCAGGCCTTTCTTTAGTGCTTTTACCCTTTACTTTCCATGGTTAGTGTCCATTTAAGCTCTAGGGCATCTAACCAATGTCTGTTTTAGTTAGAGGATGTTATTTCTTCACCCTTTATTCCTGTCTGTCTGTTTTAGTAAGATGACATTATTTCTTTATTCTTTCTTGCTGTCCTTTTCATCCATTTAACTTAGAGGACAATTAAAAAAAAAAAATTCTGCTCTATCCTGTTCTGTTTAATTAGAAGTCTGTAAGTGCAAGTGTGTCCCTGCTTTTCTAAATATGTCACAAAAAGAAGGGAAGCCTCTTGGCTTCAAGAAGTGTGAGCAATGTGGAAAAAAGATGCCTTTTAGAGATTCGCAGACTGTGTGTGTGTATTGCTGTGGGTCTCTTCATCTGTAAAAATCCAGCTCAGTTTACCATGGGTTTAAATCAGAGAACGCTCTTAGAATTCTCCATTCTGAAGGGGATGTTAAAAATCCCTCTTTTGAGGCTATATCTACTGAGTCTTCTCCTAAATCAGGCCAGTCTTTAAAGTGACCTTCTGCTCTGAAATCTTCTTCAGAGCCGAAGCAGAAAGTAAATAAACTGTCAGCGCCAACCAATTCATCAGACTAGAAAGCTCAAATTGGATCCAAGACTCCTTCAGAGCAGTCAGAACCTACAGCTCCGAGGTCTAATATATCTGAACCTTCAGTTCCAAAATTGACTTTGCCAACTAAATTTAGGTATCTGAGACTATCTTCCTTGGAACCAATCCCTTCTCAGCTTCCTTCACTTTTCTTAACAAGGTCAAAGTCTCCTACCCTCTCCACCCAGTCGACCAGGAGCCTCTTCAACAAAGATGTGGACAGAGTGGTGCAAAGGCTACTGAAGACACCAGCCTTGCCCAAACTACTATTGGGTCCGAACCCACAGGCATCGGACAAGACCGTCTTCCCTCTTGGTGCCTGCTTCTCCTTTGGTTTTGGAGCCATAATATTCCGACATCCAGATAGTGTCTGTATCATGTCAGAAACCCGTAGGTTCTTCAGGTGTGATAACTGCCCTGAGTGTTTCCACTCAATCAGTGGAGGAACCTCTGGCAGCTGACACTCTCCAGTCGAGTCCGTGGAGCCAGTTCGGATCTCTCTGAATCCAATCCTGCCTCTGGGGGCTTCAACCTCTGCCTCAGAGCTTCTGTCTTCTGCGCTGGAGATGCCCTTTTATCTGATTCAGGGTGATCTTTGGAGCAGGGGCAGACAGCCTTTGAGGTCATGAGGAGGGTGCTGACTACTTCCCAGTCTCAGACACAGTCCCCCTCTGAGCTTCTTCTGAACTCTTCGCAGGTGTCTTTGGCCTCTCATGTACCCAATCCATGGGACCGCAGAGACTCCAGGCCTCAGACTGTCCATCAGGGGACTCCCCTCTCTTCTGAAACTTCTCCAGAATATCCCACTGATGAGGTCCCTCAGAAGTGGACCTGCAAGAGGAAGCATCTTGACTTCTCAGAGGAGTCTGTCACTTCTGACACCAATCTCAATGAAGCAGAACGTCCACCTCCTGAAGATATCTCTTTTGGAGACATCTTGGAAATTTTGAAGCAGAGGGGAGACTGGCACTCTACAACCCCTTCGGCCGAGGAGTCGGTGTACCTGAAGGCTTTTGGGTCTCACCCTTCAACCTCTTGGATGACCCACACCTTCCGATGAGCTTATTGAGTTAGTCTATTGGAAGGCTTGGGAGACCCCAGACTCTATAGTACCTATTCCTAGGAGTGTAAAAATGGAAACAGAAAACACCAAGGAGCTCGTACACGGAAGAGTGAAGTACAATCCTTTATTCCACAGTTTAGCGCTTTCAACTGGAACACCCCAGTCTTCTTCAGAACTGTTAAAAACATGCACCTATCCAGGTATATATAGTCATAATAAATCAATTAGCAGAAAACCCGCCAAAACTTTTAAAGATGTACGTCACAATATCATAGTAATGAAAATACCATCCTGAAAAGTCATGTGTATGGGATAAGAAAATACCTTCATATATACAAGACTTAAAATGTTAAAATATTGCCAGTTATAACTGATAAAAAATATATCAGATACAGAGAATATCTGATCTACAACATACATAGAAAAAAATATACTAAAAAAAATCTATTATAATCAACAATAAAACTTGTGCAATTCATATCTTTAAATGAGCTAAGTAAGCCCCACATTCAAAGTGTATGTAAATAGAAATATATGAATAACAATAAAAATATAAATATATATAACCATACTAGACCGGGCCTATTGGGATAGTACCAGAAAAGGCTTGATACTAATGAAATCATTCAGTCCGGGGGGTCTCGTGGCATCTAATAAAATCTGCCACTTACTCTCTAATGCGGCTAAACGCATCTTCCAATTACCCCCAAATAGTGAACTCTTTAATTGATCTATAATGGCAAAACGAAAATTGTGCTCACCCCCATGTTCATTAATATGTCTAAATAATGCGTTTTTAGTGTCCTTTTTCTGTATACGATAATAATGTTCGTAAATACGCTTTTTTAAGGATCTTTCAGTTTTGCCAATATAGTAGGCAGGACATAATGAACAAGAAGCCAAATAGATCACCTGACTGGTGTTACAGTTCCCTGTTCTGGTCTTTATACAACAATAATTGATATCTTTTAATCGAATAAGACTATCTTCATTTATATGGCTGCACTGCTTACATCTTCCGCATTTTCTAGTTCCCTTATATACATCTAATTTGTCAAAATGATTATTAGCCTTTTCCAGGATTCTTTTGAGGTTTGTCCCCGTCTTATATACAAATTTGGGTTTACATCCCACAATCTGATCCAAATTGGTAGCTGTAATAATATCCCAATGGTGACGTAAAATGCCCTGGATAAAGTGGGTGTGTGGGGTGTAGGTTAATACACAAGCCCTACCGAACATCTGAGGTTCATTGTCTTTACCTTTCAAACTGTCTACAAAATTACCCAATAATGGTGAATATTTATTTCCCCATTCCTTCTGTACATACCTTATAACATCTAAAAGCATGTGAGTAGGATAACCACGATTAAGGAATAAATTTTTAAGAACGTCAAGTTCTGTTCTCATAACAAAATCAGAAGATGACATCCTGGCCGCGCGGATGCACTGGCCCTTAACTATGTTTTTAAAAACATGTGGTGGATGGTTACTGGAAAAATATAAATAGTCATTCGAAAAAGTAGGTTTCCGATAAATCTTAGAAGTAAAACCATTATTTTCAAGTCCAATCAAAACATCCAAATAGGGAATATTAGTAGTACTAGTACTGTATGTGAATTTTAAGAATTGGGAGGAGTTATTGATAAAAGACATAAATTCATGTAGTCTCTCAATAGAGGCCTGCCAAAGAATAAAGATGTCATCCAAATATCTTGCATAAAATTTTATGTCAGTATAAAAGTTACTTTTAAAAAGAACTTCATCCTCCCAGTCCAACATCACAAGGTTTGCAAAAATGGGAGCACAAGAGGCTCCCATAGCAACCCCCTTGATTTGTTTGAAATATTCATCTTGAAATACAATATAATTATGTTCCAGCACTAGACCCATCATATCACACAATAAGGACACCTTATCCCAACTTAAACCTGAATGTTTCCTCAAGCTGTTGGAAAAATGTTCCAAACCATCATCTTTTGGTATGCTTGAGAAAAGATCTACTACATCTATAGTTAGGAGTGTAAGATCACATTTCCAGTTGTCCTTTGTTAATTTCCCTAAAAAGCTCCAAGAATCTTTCATGATGTGGGGGATGGTTCCATAAATGTGTTTAAGTTGGTGGTCAATCCATCTCCCAATGTTAAAAGTTTTGGACTTTGACCCAGAAATAATGGGTCTAAAAGGTGGTTTGTCTAAGCATTTGTGTATCTTAGGTATCCCCACGATTTTAGCCAATATTGGATAGTCATTTTTCAAAAACATGTAAGTCTCGTTCGTGATCCTATTATCTATTAAATATTCTTCAATAGCCAGGTCAATACGTCTATGTCCTATGTTAATCTGATTGATAGAAATACATTCATACGTATCAGTCTGATGTAATATATCATATATACTGGAGTTGTAAGTATCAGTCTGAAAGACAACAATCCCTCCACCTTTATCATTGAAACCCTCATAACTAGTAAGTGTGTAAGAAGGAGTGTGTAAAATTTTGAGATTACTCTGCGATGTCTCGCCATAAATAGTGAGGTTAGCAAATGAGGGTGTCGAGGGGGGGTACACAGTTAAAGATAGTCTGTCCCCTTGAATATCACTGACTCTGGTGTGGGGGTATAGTGTTATTTTCTGTGTCTGTTCCATTGTCTGTGGGGGTTCCTGGGGTACGGAGGTAATTCCCTCTGAAAATTTGTTTCTTTACTAATACCCCTGTGTATAGATTTAGGGGAATTCATAGTAAACCTTTCCTCATTTGTTTTTACTTTGGGCCAAATATAAGCCCTGTTGGAACTATAAGATTCTAAATCTCTAGTTAGCTTCTTACTTTTTCTATCAAAAATGCTGTTAACTTTGCTGTCGGCTAAATAAAATTGTTTCTTAAACAAATCCTTCCAAGTATCAAACTCAGTATGGCTAGTAATAGTCTCATACATACTCTCCAGTTCATCTGCCAGTAAAACACATTTCTCTTGTTGGTACTTAAGAAGAAGTACATCATATTATCTCTAGCCCAAACCAGGACTTTAGGACATTTTCTAGGCACGGTGGTGCCGAGCAAAACAGACTGAACTTTCACAAGATATCCACAACTGCCCACGAAAGAGATCTTATGGAGCAGTTTTTAAACGATAAGTACGATGATTTTAATTTTGACCTTGGCAAAAAAGACCAACACATTAACAAAGATTATGTTTACAGTTCACTTAAAGAATTGATTTTTGACTTTGGGAAGAGACTTATTGCATTTAAAAATTCAAAGATGGACATGAGCTATCTTAACAATTGTTTGAAAATCAATGTAGTGCCTAAGGGCTTAAGATTTTTTAAGCTGCCATTAGGCATTCCTTATAACCAAAATGTTGTTAATGAATTTAATGGTTTATTTGACAACTTTGGATGTGCTTATATGCAACTTCTTCTTAAGTATCAACAAGAGAAATGTGCTTTATTGGCAGATGAACTGGAGAGTATGTATGAGACTATTACTAGCCATACTGAGTTTGATACTTGGAAGGATTTGTTTAAGAAACAATTTTATTTAGCCGACAGCAAGGCTAATAGCATTTTTGATAGAAAAAGTAAGAAGTTAACTAGAGATTTAGAATCTTACAGTTCTAATAGGGCTTATATTTGGCCCAAAGTAAAAGCAAATGAGGAAAGGTTTACTATGAATTCCCCTAAATCTATACACAGGGGTATTAGTAAAGATAGTAAAGAAACAAATTTTCAGAGGGAATTACCTCCGTACCCCAGGAACCCCAACAGACAATGGAACAGACACAGAAAATAACACTATACCCCCACACCAGAGTCAGTGATATTCATGGGGACAGACTATCTTTAGCTGTGCACCCCACCTTGACACCCTCATTTGCTAATTCTACTATTTATGGCGAGACATCGCAGAGTAATCTTAAAATTTTACATACTCCTTCTTACACACTTACTAGTTATGAGGGTTTCAATGTTTATAACTACACTGACATGGAGGTTGATGAACAGTTTATTAATGTCATGAGCAAAGGTATGAAGTTTATACCCACTGTCCGTAGTGACTTATTTGACAACATCAAACAAGTTAAATTATTTTGTCGTAAATTAAACCTGGCTATTCTTTACGACAATAAAGTAGATAATAAGGGGAGTTTAGATAACCAACCATTGTGTAAGAAAAGCTCATATGTTCCCAATTCTCATCCCAGTATTTCTAGTTTTGAGAAATTAGTTTGTAAGGATATTTACAGATTACACAAGGATATAAGGAACAAACATGAATTATACAACAACTTTCAGTTGAACCTAACACATTCAGAGAGAGAATGTTTAAACAAAGTGATATGTAATAAGGAGCTGCGCATCATGAAACCTGATAAAGGTGGAGGGATTGTTGTCTTTCAGACTGATACTTACAATTCCAGTATATATGATATATTACATCAGACTGATACGTACGAATGTATTTCCATCAATCAGATTAACATAGGACATAGACGTATTGACCTGGCTATTGAAGAATATTTAATAGATAATAGGATCACGAATGAGACTTACATGTTTTTGAAAAATGACTATCCAATATTGGCTAAAATCGTGGGGATACCTAAGATACACAAATGCTTAGATAAACCACCCTTCAGACCCATTATTTCTGGGTCAAAGTCCAAAACTTTCAATATTGGGAGATGGATTGACCATCAACTTAAACATATTTATGGAACCATCCCCCACATTATGAAAGACTCTTGGAGTTTTTTAGGGAAACTAACAAAGGACAACTGGAAATGTGATCTTATACTCCTAACTATAGATGTAGTAGATCTTTTCTCAAGCATACCAAAAGATGATGGTTTGGAACATTTTTCCAACAGCTTGAGGAAACATTCAGGTTTAAGTTGGGATAAGGTGTCCTTATTGTGTGATATGATGGGTCTAGTGCTGGAACATAATTATATTGTATTTCAAGATGAATATTTCAAACAAATCAAGGGGGTTGCTATGGGAGCCTCTTGTGCTCCCATTTTCGCAAACCTTGTGATGTTGGACTGGGAGGATGAAGTTCTTTTTAAAAGTAACTTTTATACTGACATCAAATTTTATGTAAGATATTTGGATGACATCTTTATTCTTTGGCAGGCCTCTATTGAGAGACTACATGAATTTATGTCTTTTATCAATAATTCCTCCCAATTCTTAAAATTCACATACAATACTAGTACTACTAACATTCCCTATTTGGATGTTTTGATTGGACTTGAAAACAATGGATGTTATGTGATCCTATCTCGCCTACATTCTGACTGATGGGTTCGGAGCCGATCCCTCGGCTCCGACTCGGCACGCTTATGCCAAAGAGCGAAGTCTCTTATTGGCTGAGCTTACTATATCCCAGGATGCACCACTACCAGTCCCCCAGATCTCGTTTGCCGCTAACTAGCAAAGACGTGGTCTCGAGCTGGCTGAGCTAAGTAGTGTTTTTCACTAACTTTTTCTGTCAGGAAATTTCTATTTCTATAATAAAAAGCTGTTTTAACGGCTATACCGTACTTTTTGTGTGTGATTGGGTATTTTTTTGTGAAAATTTGTGTGTGATTGTGTGTTTGTTCTGACTAGAGGCCCCCCCTTGAACTCAAGGGCCTTTCCCTGTCAGTAAATTTAATTTCAAATCCTTAGGGGTTCTAGGATCCCCTTTAGTTATTTTTCTGTAGTTGTCGGACTGTCAACCTTAATCGGCAACCGTGAGCTAATCATTGTAGTGACAGTCAATTTATAAAAAAAAAAAAAAAAAACAAAACTGTGTGTTTTTCTGTGTTACTGAATTTGTTGCTATAATGTCTCAGGCTCCTAGGCCTTCGGGCTTTAAGAAGTGCACTAAGTGCAGCTTTAAAATGTCAATCACAGATGATCACTCTCTCTGTGTTTATTGTTTGGGCGCTAAACATTTGCAGGTGTCCTGCAGTGTGTGTCACGCGTTTTCCTCGAGGGTCCTCCAAGAGAGGAAAAATAAACTTATTTTGAAAGGCCTTATAAAACCCTCCTTTGAAGAAGCATTAGCGTCCTCTCCTTCTCCTGCTAAAAAGAAAAGGGCGTCGGCTCCGACCAGTCCGTCGGACCCGACCGCCAAAAGACATAGGCAGGCTTCTCCTTCGGCTCCACGGACTTCGGAGCCGAGGGCGGAACGGTCTGCCTCGATGCCTCCAGTCTCGACTCCTCTGAGTTCGGAGCCGACGGCTGGGGCATCGAGAGGCGGGTCACCTTCATCGGCTCCACTGATCTCGGAGCCGATGAAGGTTGTCCGCTCAGACACTTCCTCCTCGGCGCCGAAGTCCTCTTCGGCACCGATGGAAATTGGCTTGTGCTCTCCTTCGGCGCCGATAGTTATCGAGTCGCCTCGGAGCCGGTCCCCTAGTCCCTTGGAGCCGTTGGAGAGACCTACTCGAACCCGTTCGGTCTCCTCCAGGTCATCGAGGATGTCAGATTCGGACATAGACAGGGTGCTCCAAAGACTGTTCCAGTCCCCAGTCTTTCAAAAATTTGTTTCGGCTCCGACCCAATTGGCTTCGGAGCCGATAGCCCACTCCATTGCCATTCCTCCTCCGACCGCTTCGGCTCCGTCGGAGCAGGTGCTGATGGAGCCAGTGGAGATCCTAGGGTCGGCTCTGACCCTTACTCCAACCCCGGCCTTCGGGTCCGAGTTTAGCACACGGACTTCTTCGGCCGGACCCAGGGGTGACGTTTCAGGACCTATGCTGTCGGTTCCGAGCCTCCCTCTCGGTGCTTCGGCCGCGGGACTTCCGTCTGCTATCATGGCTCCGGGGACCGGACACTCCCAGGATTCTGGGGGTCCGGCTTTCAGAGCTATGAGGAGTGCCTTGGCCAAGTCTTCTTCGGCCATCTCTACGGCTTTACCGGCACCTTCCCTGGTCATGGAGACTGGGTCTTTGGCAGTTCCCCTGTCTCTAGGCAGCGGAGCCCCGGGCCTGAGGTTACCCCCACTGGGGGTTCCCCTCCTCCTGAGGGTTCTTCGGAGTTGTCTTCGGAAGAGCCCCCAAGGAAGAGATCGTGCAAGAGGAAGCACGTGGACTCCCCCGACGAGTCTCTTACATCGGACACTGATCTTGATGATGCGGAGGGGTCCCCAGAGTTGTCCTCGGATGATGTCTCATTTGCAGACATTCTAGAAATCCTTAAGCAACGAGGCGGCTGGAATTCCAAACCCCCCTCCGTTGATGAGTCAGTGTTTCTCAAGGCCTTCGGGGCTCAGCCCTCCGCCTCCTGGGTGTCTCCGCCCTTCGACGAGCTCCTGGATTTGGTTTGTCGGAGGGCGTGGGAACACCCAGATACTGTGGAACCAGTGCCTTCTCGCCCTAACAAGTTTTTGTCTGCCCCACCCGAGAAGGAGTTCTTGACGAAAGGCGTGGCTGTAGATGCCATGGTGGTGGCATCTGCTACCCAGCAGGACGTGGCAGAGGCTTCAACGTCCATCCATCCTCCTAATAAGGAGTCTAGGAGCATGGACCGGTACGGGAAGCGCACCCTGACTTCAGCGGCCTTTACTCTGAGGTCCCTGAATTATTTGGCACATTTCACCAGACTACAGAGGGATCTGGTCAAGGAGCTCTCAGACTCCCTCTCAGGTAACCTACCTGAGCAGCTAGCCCAGTCGGTTAGCTCTCAGTTGGCTATCCTTACCTCGATTTCTAACTCGTCCATGAGGCTCATTTCATATGCGGCCGAAGGGGCGGGCAGAGCGGCAGGCACAGGCGTGGCTTTACGGAGACAAGCCTGGCTCCGTTTGTGTCATTTTGCGGAGGCCTTCAAGTCTTCCTTTGCCGACGCTCCCTTTGATGGGTCCTCTTTGTTTGGACCCAAGGTAAAAGACACTCTTACCCGCTGTGAGCAGGAGGGAAAGACTTTATCTGCCGTAGGAGCACGTTATTCCACTCCCTTTCGGCCTTATCCCAAGGCTAAAAGAGGAGGGAAGATGTGGTTCCGCAAATCACAGAAATTCTTTCCCCAACAGCAGGAAGATTCCCCTTCCAGAGGCAGAGGACGGGGAAATTATTCTGGGAGACGCCGTCCCAGAGGTGGCAGAGGCCCCCGCAACAATGGAGACCGCGAGTCCTTTCGTGGCTCTTCAGCCTCCCACACTCCATGAGGGATTGCCCGGCTGTGCTACTCCGGAGCCAGTCGGGTGCCTTTTTGCCAAGCACCTAAAAGCCTGGGAGTCTATTACTCAGGACAGATGGGTGCTTCGGATTATTGCCGGAGGTTACACCATTCCCTTCACACACTCACCCCCACCATCCAAAAAAATCCCAGACCCACCACCCAGTCAAAGGGAAATTGCAGCCGTAGAAGCTTCAAAGCTGCTGGAAAAAGGAGTCATCCAACCGGTCCCCAAAAACCAGATTGGATCCGGAAACTACTCAAGGTTCTTTTTAGTGCCAAAAAAGACAGGGGACCTGAGACCCATATTGGATCTCAGCAAACTAAACCAGTCCGTCATGAAGTCCAAATTCTGAATGGTCACCTTACAATCCATTCTCCCATTGTTGGAGAAAGATGTTTGGATGTGCTCCATAGATCTCAAGGACGCCTATTATCACATACCGATACATCAGGCGTCCAGGAGGTATCTGCGCTTCAGCCTGGGAGACAGTCATTTCCAATTTTGTGCTCTGCCCTTTGGTCTCACCACAGCCCCCAGGGTGTTCACCAAGTGTTTGGCAGTAGTGACTGCTCACCTGAGGAGTCTCGGATTCCAAGTGTTTCCCTATCTGGACGACTGGCTCCTGACTGCCACCACCAGGCATCTACTACTAGAGAACCTACAAGCCACCATCTCCTGGGTGCTTCCCTGGGAATTACATTCAACTGGTCAAAGTCTGTCTTGCTGCCTTCTCAGCGCATAAAATTCATAGGAGCAGAGATAGACTCAAAATTGATGCGAATCTTCCTTCCTACCGAAAGGATACAAACATTACAAGGTCAAGTCCGAGCCCTGCTTCTAAGATCCAAAGCCCCAGCCAGGTTGGTCCTGCAACTTTTAGGTTCAATGTCTGCTACGGTTCTCCTAGTTCCTCTGGCAAGATTGCACATGAGAATTCTTCAGTGGCTGTTATCGACACAATGGTCCTTTCAGGATCTCCCCCTCAATCATCACATACTGATTACAGAAACGTGCAAACGGGACCTCCGCTGGTGGCTTCTGCCATCCAGTCTGAATCAGGGAAGACCTTTTGTTATGCCCCCTCCGATAGCCACCTTGACGACGGATGCCTCCCAGACGGGGTGGGGGGGGCATTGTCTGGGCAGGTCAGTTCAGGGTTCTTGGCTTCCAAACGAAACCTTTCTCCATATCAATGTGTTGGAAATGAGGGCTGTACTTCTGTCCCTACAAGCCCTCCACAACTTTCTCCCTCAAGGCATTATCGCTATCCACACAGGCAACATGTCGGTGGTCTGGTATCTAAACAAACAAGGAGGGACCAGATCTTACCCCCTTTGCAGAGAGGCCATGAGGGTGTGGGAATGGGCAGTGGCTACCAACCGCTTCCTGGTAGCGACCCACATTCCAGGAAAATCCAATGTATTGGCAGACAGACTGAGCAGGACTATTCTTTCTCCTCACGAGTGGTCCCTGAACGAAGCTGTAGCAGCTCAGATTTTCAAAGATGGGGGATTCCATGCTGCGACCTGTTTGCAACACCACAAAACACGAAGTGCAAAAGGTTCTTTTCCTTGACCCCGCGTCAAGGGGAAGCAGCTACGGATGCTCTAGTCCAACCTTGGCCAACAGGACTGCTTTACGCTTTCCCTCCGGTTCCACTCCTTCCCAAAGTCATCCAGAAAGCTTCCCAATTGGGGTCCACAATGATTCTAATTGCTCCGTACTGGCCTCGTCAGGTATGGTTCCCCTACCTACAGAAATATGCTCTGGATGGTCCCTGGTTTTTGGATCTAACTCCGGACCTTCTGATTCATCAGTCGGGACAACAGCACCAGTCCCTTCACACTTTGAAATTAGCAGCTTGGCTCCTCCACTTCCGACCTTAGTCAGAAATCACACCTTGGACCCTGAAGTTATTCACATTTTATCTTCAGCCCACAAACCCACCACTAAGAAATTGTATCACAGTAAGTGGAAGAGGTTTGCTATCTGGGCTCAACTCAGAGGCTTAGACCCTATTACTGCCCCAATACCAGACGTCTTAAAATTTTTAACATCCTTGTTTAATCAAGGATCTTCAGTCTCTACTATTAAGGTCCAACTAGCAGCTATCTCCAAATTTCACGAATCCATAGACCCACCTTTGATGAGTAGCAGATTATGTAAAACTTTCATGAAAGGTGCTGTGCTTTTAAGACCCCCAGTTTTTCATCCTGCGCCTCTGTGGGATCTTGATTTGGTACTTAGTGCCTTAACATCTTCCCCTTTTGAACCGGCTGCTACATGTGAGTTGAAATATCTGTCTTGGAAAACTGCCTTCTTAATTGCAATTACCTCTGCAAGAAGAGTTTCGGAACTTCAAGCCGTATCTATCAAACCACCGTACTTGATTTTTCACAAGGATAGAGTATCACTTAGGCCTAATCCATCTTTTGTTCCAAAAGTTTGTTCTAATCTCTGTCTCCAACAATCTCTAGAGCTACCAGTTTTCTTTCCAAAATTTTCAAACAAAGCGGAATACACCTTGCATAAGTTGGATGTTCACAGGCAATTGCGCTTCTATCTAGACAGGACTCAACAGATTCAAAAAACAGACCAATTGTTTGTGTCCTTTTCAGATAATAAACTGGGTAAAACCATCACTAAAGCTACTATTGCCAAATGGATTAGAGATTGCATTACTCAGGCTTATTCCTCTTCAAATAAGCAACTTACAACATCCGTCAAAGCTCACTCTACTAGAGCTATGGCTACCTCTATTGCATTTCATTCCAAGCTCGCTATTTCTGAGATTTGTGCTGCGGCTACTTGGTCCAACCCGCACACTTTCATTTCCCACTATAAATTGGATGTGGCATCTAAAGGGCGAGCATCATTTGGTTCCACGGTACTCAGGAGTGTTTTCCAGTGAGCCACCCAGGATTCAGGTGCTAGGGACGCTGTCCCATCAGTCAGAATGTAGGCGAGATAGGATCACATAACATCTTTTAGTTATGTACTCACCATAACTTCAGATGTTTGGGATCCATCTCGCCTACATTCCTAATACCCACCCTCCTTCCCCCTGCCTTGGAGATCAGAAGAGATTGAACGGTTTGAGTTCTACTGTTTTTATCTTGTTTCATCTGGCGATGTTATATAAGCAGTGCGTGCGTGTGTGCATGTATGCGGACAAACTAGATCTGGGGGACTGGTAGTGGTGCATCCTGGGATATAGTAAGCTCAGCCAATAAGAGACTTCGCTCTTTGGCATAAGCGTGCCGAGTCGGAGCCGAGGGATCGGCTCCGAACCCATCAGTCAGAATGTAGGCGAGATGGATCCCAAACATCTGAAGTTATGGTGAGTACATAACTAAAAGTTTTACTTGTAAGATTTATCGGAAACCTACTTTTTCGAATGACTATTTATATTTTTCCAGTAACCATCCACCACATGTTTTTAAAAACATAGTTAAGGGCCAGTGCATCTGCGCGGCCAGGATGTCATCTTCTGATTCTGTTATGAGAACAGAACTTGACGTTCTTAAAAATTTATTTCTTAATCGTGGTTATCCTACTCACATGCTTTTAGATGTTATAAGGTATGTACAGAAGGAATGGGGAAATAAATATTCACCATTATTGGGTAATTTTGTAGACAGTTTGAAAGGTAAAGACAACGAACCTCAGATGTTCGGTAGGGCTTGTGTATTAACCTACACCCCACATACCCACTTTATCCAGGACATTTTACGTCAACATTGGGATATTATTACAGCTACCAATTTGGATCAGATTGTGGGATGTAAACCCAAATTTGTATATAAGACGGGGACAAACCTCAAAAGAATCCTGGAAAAGGCTAATAATCATCTTGATAAATTAGATGTATATAAGGGAACTAGAAAATGCGGAAGATGTAAGCAGTGCAGCCATATTAATGAAGATAGTCTTATTCGATTAAAAGATATCAATTATTCTTGTATAAAGACCAGAACAGGGAACTGTAATACCAGCCAGGTGATCTATTTGGCTTCTTGTTCATTATGTCCCGCCTACTATATTGGCAAAACTGAAAGACCCTTAAAAAAGCGTATTTACGAACATTATTATCGTATACAGAAAAAGGACACTAAAAACGCTTTATTTAGACATATTAATGAACATGGGGGCGAGCACAATTTTCGTTTTGCCATTATAGATCAATTAAAGAGTTCACTATTTGGGGGTAATTGGAAGATGCGTTTAGCCGCATTAGAGAGTAAGTGGCAGATTTTATTAGATGCCACGAGACCCCCCGGACTGAATGATTTCATTAGTATCAAGCCTTTTCTGGTACTATCCCAATAGGCCCGGTCTAGTATGGTTATATATATTTATATTTTTATTGTTATTCACATATTTCTATTTACATACACTTTGAATGTGGGGCTTATTTAGCTCATTTATTGACATGAATTGCACAAGTTTTATTGTTGATTATAATAGATTTTTCTTGTTTTAGTATACTTTTTTCTATGTATGTTGTAGATCAGATATTCTCCGTATCTGATACATTTTTTATCAGTCACAACTGACAATATTTTAACATTTTAAGTCTGTACACATGAAGGTATTTCTTTATCTCACACACATGATATTTTAGGATGGCATTTTTATTACTATGATATTGTGATGTATATCTTTAAAAGTTTTGGCGGGTTTTCTGCTAATTGATTCATTATGATTATATATACCTGGACATGTGCATGTTTTAAACAGTTCTGAAGAAGACTGGGGTGTTCCAGTTGAAAGCGCTAAACTGTGGAATAAAGGATTGTACTTCACTCTTCCGTGTACGAGCTCCATTGGTGTTTTCTGTTTCCATTTTACACTTTCAGTTGGTGACAGTTTGAACCTATTCCTAGGAGGTCAAATAAATACATCACAACTCAAAAAGACAAACCATTTTTGACAAAGGGTATAGCAGTGGATGCCATGTTTGTGGCGGCGGCCACCAAAAAAGAACTGTCTGAGACCAGTTCCTCTACCCATCCCCTTAACAAGGATTCCAGGACCAGGGATAGGTACGGGAAGTGCATCTTTTCATCAGCGACCTTTTCCTTGCAGTCGCTGAACTACCTGACCCACTTTACAAGACTATAGAGGGATCTGTTAAAGGAACTTAGACTCCCTCCAAGTAGTTGTAGCTGAGGCAATGGTGGATAAAGTCAACGCTCAGCTCGCCATCCTTAGGTCTGTCATCAACTCGACCATGAGACTCGTATTGTATGCACCAGATGGAGCAAGTAGAACGAGCGGTGGGTTCAGGCATTTCTCTTAGGAGACTGGCCTGAATGTGCCTTTGCGATTTCACAGAGCCTTTCAAGTCTTCCTTCATGAACACCCCCTTTGATGGTTCCTCTCTTTTTGGGCCTAAAGTTAGAGACACTCACCAGGTGTGAACAGGTGGGGAAGACCTTATCTGCCATCGGAGTGCATTTTTCCACACTTACCAGACCCTTTCCTAAGGGTCAGAGAGGTACTGGGAAAATGTGGTTCAGAAAATCTCAAAGATGTCCTTCAAGGATGCATCTGCAGTCCTTACAAATGGGTTGTCCTGTCGTCAGGCAGCCCTTCGGTCGGCCGGATTCCAAAGTCTGGGTCTGGCCTCGGCTGGTGTCGCACTTCACCCGAAGTCATAGCTGCAGTTATTCGGGTATAAAGGCATCAGCCGACGCCGTTTTCCCCAGTCTTTCTTGCCGCGTGGCGCCCGAAGCAGAAGCTGTTCGCAAGTGCCAGTCGGTCAGAACCAGAGATTATTACTACCGAATACTACTTCGAAGACTTCTAAAAAGCTAAGTACCCCGTTGGGGACTCTTTCTTGCCTCAGCCGATGTCAGAAAAAGTGAATAACTGTTTAACTTGTGGGAAACAAGTACCTCATAAATATTTCCACTCTTACTGCTTACCCTGTTTAGGCCCAGACCACGACGTAGCAGCTTGTCTAGCCTGTGCTTCTTTTAACCGGCGGACGCTTAGACGTCGGTCTGAATTTGCTGAAGAGTTTTTCGGCTCCAATTTTGCTTATATTATGCCGTCGGATCCTCCGACTACGCAAATGTCTAAAAAGCGCAAGGAAAAGGACCGACACTCGTGGTCCACGGTTTCAGCCGGAACCGCGGTTAAGCCAACCGCTAGTGTCTCGGTTTCGGCTGAAACCGAGCAAGTGGTTCTTCCTTCAGCCGAAAACTTACCTGCTACCGAGGCCTCTTCCAACCTTGTGGAATCGGCTTCTGAAAACCCACCTGCTGTTGCAGTTTCTCAGGAATTATCTGACACTATTCCCTTGGATATTTCAACCCCTGCACGTGGAGCTGCTAGGCCACCTGCAGCCATGTCCATTAAGGCCTTTGCCAGGGCTAAAGCAGCTAAAGCTACTAAAACTGTGCCTGCTAAGATCCCCTCTCACAGGCCTAGCTCTAGTTCACAAATGCTTAGTTTAGCAGAGGATCTCATTTCTTTAATCCGGGGATCCCAACCTCAACCAGACAGGGCCTCTCAGCCACCTCCAGAGAAGAGGCCTAGAGCAGAGCCCCCCCAGCCACTTTCTACAGATGATTCCTCTGATGATTCAGATGATACAGACCCTCCAGAGGCTCCTTTCTCCCTTTATGAAGACTCTGATGCTGAAGAGTCCATCCCTTCTGCCTCTCCGCCTGAGGAATTTTCCTTTGGGGAAACCTTGCATGCTATGAGGGAACAATTTCAGTGGCAGGGCCAGGATTTTTCAGACTCCAGAAAAAGGCTTAGAACCTTTCTGCATTTACCACAACATAGCCCTTTAGCCATACCTCCAGTTCTTTCTGTTGTAGATGATGCATTTAATGATGCTTGTACTGCTCCTGATTCTCTACCTCCGGCCCCTACTAAGCCTGATAGATACTACAGGGTCCCGGATACGCATTACCATTTGTATAAGGCTCCTTTTGCAGATCCCGAGACTATCTCCCAAGGACCTAAGGCTGTAGCAGCTACCTCTGCCAAGAACCCCCTCCCCTCAGAAAGGGAATCCAGATCCTTAGAGAGATGGGGTAAAAAAGTTTACACTTCTGCTACTCTTTCAGCTAGGGCCTTGAACTGTCAATTTCACATGATCCAGTATCAAGAATTTATGCTAGACCAGTTAACCAAAAAACTGTCCTCTGATGAACCATTAGACAAAAAATCTGTTCAGGAAATGGTACATAACATTCAGCAAGTCAGTAACCATTCTTTAAAATGCAGCTATGATGCACTGGAGGCTTCCTTTAGATCAGCCATGACTGGCACAGTTATCAGAAGGCATGCATGGTTAAAAGAGCAGGCCTTACCAGACCATGTCAAGTCCAAACTATTAGATGCTCCCATGGATAAGATCAATTTGTTTGGCTCTCCTGCACAACAGGTGCTGAAGAAGATGGAGGAGAAGGCAAAATCTGTCCAAACAGTAAAAGATTTCTTACAGGTCCAACCGCCAAGGTTTAGCAGGAATTGGCCCTCCAAGAATTGGTCCTTTCCAGACTCCTCCAGAGCTCAGAGAGGCAGGAATAGGCGTTCAAGAGGCAGAAGCCAATCCAGGGGTGCCTACAGGGGACGCCAGTGGCAGAGTAACAACCAGCGAAGTACAGCCACAGACACAGCCACCACCACAACTACAGGGCAATCACAGTGACTTGGCTCTGGCACCGCCTACCAGGGAACAACTAGAAGCACCCTTAGGCGGGAAGCTAGCCTTATTTTCAATAAACTGGCATTACATCACAAGAGACAAGTGGATTTTACAGACAATAGACCAAGGCTACAGGTTTCACTTCCATACTCTACCGGAAGAGAGGAATGCCAAACCTACCTCCAAATCAAAAGGCAGAAGCTCTAAAACAAATATCTCAATTATTAAGGATGAGAGCTGTGGAAAAGGTACCATCTATGGAGCAAGGAAAGGGATTTTACTCCAGACTCTTCCTGGTACCAAGAAAAGAGAGCAAATGGAGACCTATTCTCGACCTGTCCGCTTTAAACACATTCCTCATTGTTCCAAAATTCAAAATGCTGACTCTACAGCAGCTTTTTCCCATGCTGGGCAAGGAGTCTTGGCTGGTAACTCTAGATCTCAAGGAGGCATACCTGCACGTCCCCATACGACCAAATTGCAGAAGATACCTCAGATTTCTTGCAGGATCAGAGCATTATCAATTCTCAGCATTGCCCTTTGGCTTATCTACTGCGCCCAGAGTGTTCACGAAATGCCTGGCATCAGTAATTGCTCATTGCAGGCTTCAGGGAATCCAAATCTATCCCTACCTGGACGACTGCCTGATATAAGCGGACAACAAAAACAAGCTAGCAGAAGACTTACAAAGGGTTATTTACCTGCTACAAGCCCTGGGATATACAGTCAATATAAAAAAGTCAAGGCTGATACCATCCCAAAGAATAACCTTTTTGGGTGCAGAGCTGGACACATCAAAACAAATGGCATTCCTAACAGTGGAAAAACAGGAGCAACTACCTCTCTACTTCTTGGCATTAACAAAGCAGAACCATCTAACAGCAAGAAAAGTACTGCAAGCCTTGGGTTTCATGGCATCCTGCATAATATTGGTTCCTCATGCCAGACTGCATATGAGAAAGCTACAGTGGTACCTAAGGAATTTATGGTCCCAACACAAGCACAGCCTAGAAACCCAAATTCCAATAATTCCATGCCTGAAGCAAGAATTCCTATGGTGGGCTCAGGCTTGTCAATCAAACACAGGATTGCCCTTCCACAGCACTCAACCAAGCCAAACCATCACGACGGACGCCTCAGACCTCGGTTGGGGGGCCCACATGCTGGACAAGTGCATACAAGGCTTATGGACTCAAGACCAGCTGCACCTACACATAAATCTAAAGGAAATGCTGGCAGTAAAACTGGCAATTCAGGCATTCAGACCATTTCTCCGACAAGGTCAATTGATGATAAGGACAGACAACACCACAGTTATGTGGTACATCAACAAACAGGGAGGCACACATTCGTATCCTCTATGTCGGATGGCACTGGACCTCTGGAATGTGGCCTTGAGCCACAACATTCAGTTACAAGCAATTTTTGTACCAGGAAAAGAAAACATTCTAGCAGACATATTAAGCAGGACTTCCACGGATGCCCACAAATGGATGCTGCATCCGGACATCTTCAAAACCATTACAAGAAAATGGGGACTCCCAGAAATAGACTTATTTGCATCCCCACGCAATCACCAGCTAAAGAAATTCTGCACAAGGACGTACCACCCACTTGCTTGGAAGGTGGACTCCCTATCATTCAGTTGGAAGAACCTGACAGCATATGCATTCCCACCACTCCCTTTGATGCACAAGATGCTATTGAAGATCAAAGAGGACCGTCCAAGAATCATTCTGATAGCTCCAGACTGGCCAAGGCAACATTGGTACCCATTACTGAGGAGCATGTCTCGGGAACAAATATGGCCACTACCCCTGGTTCCCTTGCTGTTAACACAGAACAACTACAACATCCTGCATCCAAACCTGAAAACTCTGCAGCTGACTGCCTGGAACATTGCATAAGATCAATTAACCCAAATTTATCCCAAAGGGTTAAAGACATTATCCTTGAGGCTCGCAGACCCTCAACAAGAAAAAATTATTCAGCAAAATGGAAAAGATATCTCATTTGGAGTACTGCAAAAGGAGAAGATGTGTCACTGGTAAACATAGCCAACATCCTGGAATACTTGGCAGAGCTCTTCCACACAGGCCTGTCCTATTCTTCCATCAAGATTCATGCATCAGCTATTTCAGCAGAATACGGCTTGGATCCTCCTGTCTTCTCACATCCTCTGCTCAGGCAGTTTCTGAGAGGAATTAAAAATGTAAAACCTCCTAGGAAGCCGCCATTGCCAGCATGGGACTTGAACTTTGTGCTAGAAAAATTGACACTTCCTCCTTTCGAACCAGCAGCAACAGCAGAATTACAATACTTATCATGGAAGACTGCTTTCCTGCTGGCAATCACTTCAGCAAGAAGGGTATCTGAACTACAGACATTAATGGCAGTACAACCCTTCCTGATCTTCCATCAAGATAGAGTGTCCATGAGAACAAATCCTACTTTTATGCCTAAGGTGGTCTCCAGAGTGTCTTTAAATCAGGCTATCCACCTACCTACATTCTTCCCCAACCCACAGAACAGGGGAGAAAGACTGTTGCATACCTTGGATGTACATAGACAATTACACTACTACCTGGACAGGACCAAGGGCAATAGAAAAACTGACCAGCTACTGGTAGCATATGCAACAGGAATGGAAGGAAAAGCAATTTCAAAACAGACAATCTCCAAGTGGATAGGAAATTGCATTAGATTTTGTTACTCCTACCATGGAAAGAAGACTCAAGAAAACATCAGGCCTCACTCTACAAGGGCTACAGCCACTACCACAGCCTTCTTACGAGGAGTGGCTACCAAGGACATGTTAGAGGCTGCTACTTGGAGCTCCGTGCATACATTTGCCAAGCATTATAATTTACCTTTATACTCTAGATCCCGAGCAGGTTTTGCCACTGCTGTTTTGCAAGGGATCCTAACTACACCATAACTTTATTCCTCCTCCTCCCCCAGTTTGGCTATGGTATTCTACCCATTTGTAAGGACTGCAGATGCATCCTTGAAGGACATAGTACAGTTTTGTACCTACCATAAATGTAGATGTCCGATAGGAATGCATCTGCAGTCAGGATTACCCACCCGCCTTTCCCCACTGTGGTACTCCTAGGGTATTTGCCCATCTTATAGCTAGCTGGGGGAATCTATTATGGTGTATTTGTTTGTATATATGTACATACATGCTTATTTTTGTGTTTGCTCTCTACTATTTGGAATCATTGGCATTTATCCAAATTTAGCCTTCCAAGAGGGCACCTGGCATCTGGGCAAGAAACACTGAGGAAAATGGCGTCGGCTGATGCCTTTATACCCGAATAACTGCAGCTATGACGTCGGGTGAAGTGCGACACCAGCCGAGGCCAGACCCAGACTTTGGAATCCGGCCGACCGAAGGGCTGCCTGATGACAGGACAACCCATTTGTAAGGACTGCAGATGCATTCCTATCGGACATCTACATTTATGGTAGGTACAAAACTGTACTTTCTTTCCAGGACACACAAGGCGAAAGTCCCCCTAGAGGCAGAGGGGGAACAATAACAGAAGATGCCACCCTCACGGCAGGGGGAGGTCTGCAGAATCAAGGCTCCAGAGAACCTTTCTTTCACAGACACTTTCAGCATTTCTGAAGGAGTGCCCGATTGCTCACCTCTGGACGCAGTTGGGGGTTGATTGTCCCTGCACCATGAAACCTGGCAAAAGATAAGAGACAAATGGGTGCAGGGCGTAATATCCATAGGATATGTCAGTCCCTTCTCCTTCCCCACAACCATAAACAAGTCAGTTCTAGACATTCCACCCAGTCAGAAGGAGCAAGCAACATTAGAGATCCAAAGGTTGCTAAGAAAGAGTCATCCAAGAAGTCCTTGCAGACCAGTAAGGATCCGGAACTTACTCAAGATTCTTTTTAGTTCCAAAGAAAACAGGGGCTGGAGATCTTTCTGCTGCTTCTGTCAGGGTCGCCACAGCAGATCAACTGTTTCCATTTCTTCCTGTCCTCTGCATCTTGCTCTGTCACACCAACCACCTGCATGTCCTCTCTCACCACATCCATAAACCTTATCTTAGGCCTTCCTCTTTTCCTGTTACCTGGCAGCTTCATTCTTAGCATCTTTTTCCCAATATACTCTGCATCCCTTCTCAGCACATGTCCAAACCAATGTAATTTTGCCTCTCTGGCTTTGTCTCCAAAAACTTCCAACCTGGGCTGACCCTCTAATATACTTATTCCTAATTCTGTCCATCCTCGTCACACCCAGTGCAAATCTTAACATCTTCAACTCTGCCACGTCAAGCTCTGACTCCTGCATTTTTGTCAATGCCACTGTCTCCAACCCATATAACATAGCTGGTCTCACTACCCTCTTGTAGACCTTCCCTTTCACTCTTACTGGTACTCATGTGTCACAAATCACTCCTGACACTCTTCTCCACCCACTCCATCCTGCCTGTACTCACCATTACTCTGAACTGTTGATCCCAAGTATTTAAACTCATCCACCTTCGACACCTGTAATCCCTGCATCCTCACCATTCCTCTATCCTCCCTCTCATACACACACACATATTCTTAGTCCTGCTGACCTTCATTCCTCTTCTCTTTAGAGCACATCTCCACCTCTCCAGGGTCTCCTCCACCTGTTCCCTACTCTCACTACACATCACAATGTCATCTGCAAACATCATAGTCCATGGGGACTCCTGTCTGATCTCGTCTGTCAGTCTGTCCATCACCATTACAAATAAGAAAGGGCTCAAAGCTGAACCTTGATGTAATCCCACTTCCACCTTAAACGCATCCGTCACTCCCACCGCAGACGTCACCGCTGTCACACTATCCTCGTACATATCCTGTACCACTCTTGCATACTTCTCTGACACTCCCGACTTCCTCATACAATACCACAACTCCTCTCTAGGCACCCTGTCATACGCTTTCTCTAAATCCACAAAGACACAATGCAACTCCTTCTGACCTTCTCTGTACTTCTCCATCAACACTCTCAGAGCAAACATCGCATCTGTAGTGCTCTTTCCCGGCATGAAACCATACTGCTGATCACTAATCATCACCTCCTTTCTTAACGTAGCTTCCACTACTCTTTCCCATAACTTCATGCTGTGACTGATCAGTTTAATCCCTCTGTAGTTACTACAGCTCTGCACATCACCCTTATTCTTAAAAATCGGTACCAAAACACTTTTTCTCCATTCCTCAGGCATCCTCTCATTTTCCAAGAATTCATTAAACAATCTGGTTAGAAACTCCACTGCCATTTCACCTGAACACCTCCGTGCTTCCACAGGTATGTCATCGGGATCAACAGCCTTTCTGTTCTTCATCCTCTTCATAGCTATCCTTACTTCCTCCTCGCTAATCTACTGCACTTCATGATTCACTATCTACACATCATCCAACCTTCTCTCCCTCTCATTCTCTTCATTCATCAGCCCCTCAAAGTACTCTTTCCATCTGCTCAATACACTCTTCTCGCTTGTGAGTACGTTTCCCTTATTATCCTTTATCACCCTTACCTGCTGCACATCTTTACTAGCTCGGTCCCTCTGTCTAGCCAATCGGTACAGGTCCTTTTCTCCCTCCTTAGTGTCCAACCTATTATACAACTCATCATACGCCTTATCCTTAGCCTTCACCACCTCTCTCTTTGCCATGCACCTCATCTCCTTATACTCTTGTCTACTTTCTTCATCTCTCTGACAATCCCACTTCTTCGCCAACCTCTTTCTCTGTATACTCTCCTGTACTTCTTCATTCCACCACCTGGTTTCCTTGTCCTCCTTCCTCTTTCCAGATGTTACATCAAGCACCTTTCTAGCCATCTCTCTTACTAGCTCTGCTGTAGTTACCCAGCTATTCGGTAACTCTTCACTGCCACTCAGTACCTGTCTTACCTCTTCCCTGAACATCACATCACAATTAACATTTTTCAATTTCCACCATTTGATCCTTCACCAATCTGAAGAAATCTATCAAAAAGACCAAGTTCCGGATGGTGATACTGCAGTCGATACTTCCATTCCAGGAAAAGACAATTGGATGTGCTCTGTAGACCTTCTGGATGTGTACTACCACATCAGAATGGAAAGATGATTCGGCAGGTACCTGCGCCTCCGGCTAGGAGCCAGTCACTTCCAGTTTCGAGCTGTGCCTTTTGGACTTACTACAGCCCCCAGACAGTTCATCAAGTGTATGGCAGTAGTAGTGGCTTACCTGAGACGCCTAGGATTCTGGGTGTTTCCATATCTGGACAACTGGCTCGTAACCAGCCAAACAGACATCTTCTTCTACAAGTCAGGGACTATACACTTCAACTCTGTTCCTCCCTAGATACTAGAGCCATGTCAGAACTTAACCTTTATAGGAGCAGAGTTAAAAACAGCCACAATGATAGCAAGGCTTCCAAAAGACAGAATAGACTATCTTCAACATCGTGTAAGATTATTAATCAGGAAGACGTGGCCATCCACAAGACTGGTTCTTCAGGTACTAGGCAAAGTGGCTACAACAATTGTTGTCATTCCTCTAGCTCACTTTCATATGAAAATACTTCAGTGGCTACTTTCCACACAATGGTCAGTGGTCAGTCTTGGAACTTCCATTGTCACACAAAATCTTGATAAACAACTCCTGCAGGAAGAATTTCCAATGGTGGATTCACTCTCCATTAGTATCTCTAGGCTGTCCCTTCATTCCCCTTCAACCCCAGGCCACGGTGACCATGGATGCTTCTCAGATAGGGTGGGGGGTATTATCTAGGGAAGGCAGTCCAAGGCACCTGGCAGTAACATGAGCCTCACTTGCACATAAACATCCTAGGGACGAGGGTGGTGCTTTTAGCAGTGAAAGCATTTCAAGACACACTCCCTGTAGGAAGAATAGCAATCCAGTTGGACAATATGATCATAGTCTGGTAGGTAAACAGAGAGGAATCGGTTCTTACCCCCTTTGTCAAGAAGCTATGAGGGTCTGGCAATAGGCTACCGTAACACCCATCTCGAGGAAATCCAAAGTGATTGCGGACAAATTTAGCAGAGACATTTTATGGCCTTACGAGTGGTCCCTCAACCAGAAGGTAATGGAACAGATCTTCCGGAAATGGGGCAAACCTTGCTGTGTCCTGTTCGCATCACCCATCAATGCCAAATGCAGCAACTACTTTGCCCTGATCCCCCCCATGGGGGAGTCACCAAGGGATGCACTTGTTCACGACTGGCCTCCGGGACTTCATGCCTTTCCCACCACTCCCTCTGATACCCAAGTTTTTGTAAAAATCAAGTTTGTTGGAGATGACAATAATCCTAATTACTCCTATTTGCCTCATCAAATCTAGTTTCCCTTTCTACAGCCTCACCTTCAGGACGAACCAAGGATTCTGGACTCTTCTCCGGATCTGCTGACTCACCCATCAGGAATGGTTCATCCGAACCTGGACAATCTTTCAAACTAACAGTTTGGCTGCTCCAGTTCCCCTGATTGCCAGGTTTCCATCCCTTTCCTCTCCAGTCAGATATATTTTATTATTGTCCCACAAGACATCTACATGAAAAGTGTACCAGAGTAAATGGAGAAGATTTGTTACATGGACCAGCAAGAATTAGATGGACTCCTTTTCTGCACCCATACAATGTATTCTGCAGTTTTTGACAAAACTCTTCAGTGATGGAGCTGCTGCAGCAATTATTAAGATTCATTTGGCAACAGTTTCCAATTTTCATATAGGACAAAATGGTTCTGCAATCATATCACATAGACTCTGTAAAGCCTTTTTAAAAGGAACCACTATGTTAAGACTCCTCATATAGAAATCCAACACCCCCTTGAGATTTGAATTTTATCTTATCTAACATTATCTAGCCTCTCTTTGAATCATCTGCTACATGTGAGTTGAAGTACTTCTCCTGGAAAACTCTCTTTTTAGTGGCTATCACTTCGGCCAGAAGAGTGTCTAAATTACAAGCTTTATCTGCCAAGCCCCAATACTTAATCTTCCATAAAGACAGAGTTTATTTAAGCACCAACCCTTTATTTCTACCAAACGTTGTCTCAGTAAGTAGCCTCAATCAGTCTATAGATCTGGCAGTTTTCTTTCCTAATTTTCAGAACAGAGGAGAATATTCATTACATCTCCTAGATGTTCATAGACAGTTACATTTCTACTTGCATAGAACTTCTGAAATCAGAAAATCAGATTAACTCTTCATCTCTTACTCTGACATTAAAAAAGGTCTTCCAGTCACAAAAGTTACCTTATCAATATGGCTTACGCTTTATATATCCTACATTTATAATTCAAAGAACAGAACACTTCCACATAAGCTTAAAGCTCATTCCAGGTGGTCTGTAGCTACATCTGCAGCCTTTCAAGCTAGATTACCATTGGAAAATATCTGCGCTGCAGCAACTTGGACAAAACCTTTTAACTTTTATTACTCATTACAAATTGGAGTTGGCCTCTGAGTAGAACCTCTTTCAGTTGTTTGGTTCTGAGGAATATTCTTCCATGAGCTACCCAAGAGTCATGTTGCTAGGGACACAGTCCCATCAGTGAAAGTAAAGATGTCCTTTATTCTCACTGATGGGTCGGATCTGATCTATTGGATCCATCTTGGCCATTCTAAAAGGTCAAGGTCTTCAGCAAAGCTCGTGGGCATCCCTCTTTACCCATAATGCACCCATCTTGCATCCTCAGAACTTGTTTGCCCCATGTACTCTTACACAGGTAAGGCAGAAATATTATGTATATACAAAAATATAACTATACACATTAAAATATACACCAGAGTATAAATTCTGAAGCTGTATGTATCTGCAGTACCCAGTTAGGCCACTCTGTCTCCCAGGAGTATAGGCAGGAGGGTTGTGAAAATAAAGGATGAGATGGACAATGCACATGGAATGTTTTGGTAAGTACATAACTTCTCTATTATGTTTGTGGAATAAGGAGTAAGGGATCAATTATAGAAGAATGACAGTGAAGATGTTAAAAGAAAAATTATAAATAGTAAAAAAAAAAAAAAAAAAGTGTATATGTGTTTGTAAATATTTACATTGCCTAAATATGTAAATAATGATGTTCTATGTGTTTCACTGTTGCAGTCACCCCACTTGGGTTATCCTGCCAGGGGTAACCCTCAGTTGGCCCAAATACCAGAGGCTTAGTATTTCTGCGTCGGTTACTATCGCATCAGGACTGACGCCAGGTCGTCAGTAGTATAAACACAGGCAGCTGACGCCATTACATCAGTCTTTCTTGCCGAGGAACCCAAAGCAGAAGCAGTTTGCATGAGTGCCGGTCGGCCGCTATCTGAGTTTTAGTTTCCGAAACTGAATCATCTTGAAGTCTTCTAAAGCTAAGTACCCAATTTGGGATCCTTTTTTTCTTGCTCTAACCGATGTCAGAAAAAGTTAATAATTCTCTCACCTGTGGAAACCAAGATTTCTGCTCTTACTGCATCACCTGTTTAGCCCCAGACCACAACGTACCTTGCTGCCGTTTTTTTGTGCTTTGTACAACACCCAAACTATTCATTGGGCCCTTATTGTAGCTAAATACATAGTTTTCAATCTCCGTATTTCGAAATGGCTTTGGTAAGCCATCCGACTACCGATCTTCTGAAAAAACTTAAGGATATGGAGATGGCCCTGATGTCCATCCTTACTGATGTCGAAAGGAACCAGATATCATTGGATAACTGACTGAGAATTCCACTGCGTGAAACCCCTACCATTTCCCAGGCTCCTGAACCCAGGCCTTCTCTGAGACCTATGTCTTTAAAAAGAAAACAAAAAACAAAGCACCAGACTCCACCTTCTGAAGGAGTTCCAGACTGGCACTCATTTACCAGCTGTATGATGCAGGCCTTCAGGGCCCTTCGGCCCACTGCCTCTTCCCCCTCCACTATTCCAGTGCTTAGCCCTAGGCCTGCTTCTGCCACTTCTCTTCCTTTGCCTACTGCCCAAGAAGGTGATGAAGAACAGGAACCCTACTACTTATCTTCAGATGAATCACAATCCTATTCCTCACAAATTTCCTCCCCTCTTTAATGCTATTCCCCAGATGAGGAATCCATAGAAGAGGACTTCCAACCAGAGGATATCACATTTGAGGAGACTATCACAAAAATGAAAGAATACTTTAAATGGGACACTTCCCAAATGACTGACACTCAAAGGAGGTACTTTGAATTCTCCAAATGGAATCTCCCTTGCCTTCAGCTAATCCCACTTGTCATCCCTGCCTACCTTGATGCTTTCACCTCAATGTCAAAGAACCCAGACTCACAACCACCGGACCATAAGAAACCTGACATGTTCTACAAAGTTCCAGATGACTAGAAATTCCTAGTAAAGCCACTCCTGGCAGACCCTGCTGTAATTGCTGTATCTCCTGATAAGCAGTCTAGACCAATTCCTTCATCATCTCTTCTGCCTACTGATAAGGATAGCAAAAGCATGGAGAGGATAAGAAAGAAGGTTTAGACCTCCTCCACCCTGGCCTTCAGAGCTATCAACTACCAAACCCACATGATTAAATATGCCTTGGACCTACTTTCACAAGCCTGTACTCTCTTGGCATCCACCCCTGACTGCCACACAAAAACTGAGATAACATCTAAACTGTCCCTGGCTTCCCAGGTAGCCAGACATTCTATTAGATGCAGCAGAGGCCTCTGCAAGGTCTGCTGCTTCTGCAGCAGTACTCGTCAGATATTCTTGGCTACACCTCCAACCCCAACCAGGGGATTTCAAGTCTAAAATCTTAAATGCCCCAATAGAACACAACCTCCTCTTTGGTAAACAGCAGACCTTTTCAAAACCCTGCAGGAAAAAAGGAAAGAGCTTCAAGACATCAAGCACTTGCTTGTGTCCCCCATCCCTAAATACTACAGGACTTATCCTGCTAAAACTGCCGTTGTCAGGAGGCCCTCCACCTCTGCTACCCCTTCCTCTTCCAGGCATAGGAAAAGGAACCAGGAGACAAACCTCCTCCTCCAGACCAGTTGCCTCACAACCCAGTCAAAGACAGCCTCTTCAAGATAGAAGTGGACTGCCTTGCCCATCTCCCCTTGTCAGCCTGCCTCTCCCATTGCCTCCCCATTTGGAAATCCATCACATCAGACCACTGGGTACTGGCAATCATACAAAATGAATATTTCCTTTCTTGGAAGGAAAACCCCCTTCCAAGGGACATTCCTTTTCCTCCCAAAATTCAACTCTACCTCATCCCTCACATACTGCAAGACCTTCTGAGATTAAGAACCTGTCCTTCCAGGGCAGGAAGGAAAAAGCTTCTACTCAAGACTTTTTCTGGTCCCCAAAACAGATGACCGTTGGAGACCAATACTAGATTTATCCTTTCTAAATCTTTTCCTAAAAGTTCCATCATTCAGAATGTTATCCTTTCAAACCCTTCTTCCATTATTGCCACCACAGGGCTTTATGGCCACTCTAGATCTAAAAGAAGCTTATCTCCGCATTCCCATAAAACCTTCCGACAGAAGGCTGTTATGTTTCACTGCGCCCTGTTCTTATTTTCAGTTTACAGCCTTGCCCTTTGGTTTCT